>NC_056737.1:1646067087-1646079587 GCF_019279795.1 Protopterus annectens | reverse complement strand
TGTATACAATGACTGACTGGGTCCTTCCTCCAACCCAATTCTGCTTTATGTCCTGGTCCAGTTTCTGTTCTTTCAGCTATAATGTTCTCATCCCCATGTCTGTTCACGTATTCCTCCTCCGGTATAGTGGTACATTGCCTTGATAATAAGTGTTCCCTTTGCCCTGAAATGGGCCCTTTGCATAGTTCTTCTTGTTGCAATATACTCTTTGTTGATTCTGTAGTTATTCCGACCTCCTGGGTAATGGAAAATCTTGCAGATAGTTAGGGTTGTTGGATGAAAAGTTGTTGTTGTCCCAGTGTTCATCACTGATATGATTTTCTTGTTCTATACTGGTATAGTTATCCCCTTCTGTTCCCATTGCCTGGTTGCTGGACTGTTCATCAAAACCCTTCCAAGTTTGTGAAGTCGGTGGTGGGGGGCAGGCCTTTCCCATTTCATACTCTCTTCTATCTTGTTCGTATTTTTTCATCTTGTATCCCCTAGTTTTTGCAATACTTTGTTCTATACTGCAAAATACTTGTCTATGCTCGTTTTTATAATCCTGGTATGATTTGTCATTGACAATACGTCATTTAACCTTGTGACCTATGTAGTTAATTTGTCGATGAACTTATTGTCATGGTAAACTATGAGTTCCATAAATTCACACCCTTGGTTGTCAAAGAGAGCCACAAGATCTTTGTGTAAGGGTGAATTGATGTCTGTCCCAGTGGGATACCTCCACTGCCTAAAGCCATTCGGCACTCTGTTTGCTTTAATATTCTCCAATAAGTAAAAATTCTCCAACTGCAACTTTTTTAGCTTAAACAGCTTTTGATCCAATAATTCAAGTCTTTGTGAAACATCTGTTGTTTCTATAACATTGTTATCATTAGTGAATCCAACCCCTTTTTGGATCCATTCATTAATGTTAGAAATGTTATTCCATGCTTCATTAATGCTATGCCCCACTGTTGCATTACTACCAAAATGACCTAAGTTGTTACTTACAGTTGTTGTATTCGCCAGTTCATTGGTAGTTTGCTGAGTTGCAGTAGCATTTCTATCCTGTCTAGCCCCAGCAGGATTACTGGAACTAGGAGCGTGCATGTATAGGGGTGTATTGTCCAAATGCTGCGATAGCTGCTGCACTAATAATGTTAAATTTCCAACTGTTTGCTGCAATATAGTGATTTCCGACCTTGAAATGCTTTCTCCTGAGTCAGGGAATGATGGCTGGGATAAACTGTCATTTCCAGCTGCCATACCAAACCAAAAACACAAAAAAGATGTTCCAAAACCACAAACTAAGAAATACTTGCTGCTGAAAATCAGACATTCCAAAACAAAGCTGTGAAAACTTCAGGCGTTACTCAAAAAGTGCAATACAATCCAGTAAAAATATAAAACACAGGTTTAATCCAAGAAATGCAATACAACCCAGTAAGTGTATAAGCGCTTTCATTTTAAACCCTTTAAAATTTCATCAGATACAAGTTGTAACTGTTCTAGAGCCATTTAAATAAACTTCATTGGTCATGTGATCCTTTTAAAATTCTGGAATTTACTTAGGTATTTGTGGCTGTCTATAAAACAGACTAAACAATTGCTTTTTGTTTCATCATAAAATAAAGCTGAATATTGTTGATAATACCTAAACATCTTATGTATTGTTATATCTTACTGTTGGGCATTGTTGTGTCTCTGCTTTATCATATGTCCTGACCTTTACATTTCACTATTTGCACAAATTCAAATTGTTTGAGCAAACTTAATCCACTGGAAAAGAAAACCATCTTATGCTGTTGATAGCTGACCAGTCTTTTGATGGATGCTGTGTTGGTGTTGAGTGCATAGTGTCCATACAGTACCCAAAGTACCTGCCTAAATTCCAAGAAGGCTACAAATGAGGGTTTGCTGTCTAGGTTCAGAGCTACGTTAATTCCAAGGACAATTTGAATTATTAAAGAAACTAACCAGTCCAGTGAGGAAGACCTTGTGTTTAATAGATTGCCTTTCAACTGTGCTCCCAACAGGAATAAAGGAAGGAATGAATGACTGGGAAAGAATCTTCTGTCAGCTTACTGGGGACCCATTATAGCCTTCCTAAGTAAAGAATAGAGTGATTCTAAGGACTATGTAAAAGTAAAAAAGCTGGTGGTTTCTCCGAGAGAAAAGCTCAGAAGCTTGAAATTTTCTTCAGATGATATGATAAAATCTCAGTTATAGGATATAAAACATGAATTAAATTGTGGGTAAATCCTGAGCATCAAAATACTAAAAATAAAATGAGAGAAATGTTAATCAGTGATTCATATGAAATGGCTGTGCCAGCCCTCCCCAAAAGAGGATGTCTCAGTGTGACCCTAAGGATGCAAACAATTTTGTTGTACTGAGACAGATAGAGATTTCTTTACAATGAAATTATCTATAAACCTGTGTTATGTAGACTTAAGCTAAAACTTGCTGAATTCTGGTAACAAGCACAAAATATTAAATTTAGATGTAATCTGTTTTAATTCTTGGGAAAGGAGCCATCTCCTGGATGTTTTGTACTAGTAATGGCAACACCACTACTGCTAAGAAAACTGTAGCCAGTCAAAGCATGCTATTAAAGATGATATTATATACCCTCCTCCTTCCTCAAATGCGCAGCTGAAGGTATTGCTCTCCCTATTAGTATCCTGATAAACAGATCCTTAAATGAGTCATACATACCCAAACTCTGGCGTTCAGCCTACATCCTACCTCTCCACAAAGGAGGTAAAAACACCACTATCTCTAATTTCCGCCCCATAACCCTACTCTCTCCAATATCTAAAGTTCTAGAAAAATGTGTCCACCACCAGCTTTTACCTTTCCTAACACAGAATCACCTTCTTACTTCCACCCAACATGGCTTCTGCCCCGGCCATAGCACCATTACTGCCTTACTATCCTTCCTTGAAACAGTCAACCGAGCCCGAGACTCTGGACTCCTTGTATCCACAGTACTACTAGATCTATCCAAAGCCTTTGACACCATCTCCCATACACACCTACTCTTTCATCTCGCCAACCTTAATCTCTCCCCACATACTCTTTCCTGGTTCTCCAGCTACCTATCTGAAAGATCTCAAGCTGTCAGATGGATGAACTCTACCTCTTCCTTCTTGCCCACACCGACCGGTGTTCCCCAGGGGTCCATCCTCGGACCCATGCTCTTTAACATCTTTATAAATAATCTACACTCTGTCATACCTGACACCACAGTCATCCAATATGCTGATGACTCCACCTTAGTTTGTGCTGCCTCTAACTTTTCTGAACTCCAGACTAAAACACAAATAGCCTTTTCCACCACAGAGAACTGGATGCACCAAAACCACCTCTCCCTCAACTCTAATAAATCCAAAATTCTTATTTTTACCCCTTCCAGAGCTTCCTGATCCTTTGACAAAGACTCCTTCAAAGTCCTCAGCCAAACCAACACTGCTATAGAAGTAGTGCCTTCTGCTAAACTACTCGGCATTACCATAGATGAACACCTAAAATTCGATCTCCACATTCAACAAAACATAAAGAAAACCCACCAAAAGTTAGGTATGCTCTACAGAAACAACCAATTTCTTTCCAACTCCTCTAGGCACACCCTGGCAATTACATATCTTCTACCCTCTCTTCTTTATGGAGCCCCCCTTTTAACCAATCTGTCTATTTCCAACATCTCAAAACTTGAAACTTGCTATAATAAGATCTCTAAATTCGCAACCAAATCCAAAACCTCAACTCACCACTGCCTTACCCTTAGATCTCTAAATTGGCTTGAACTTCCCAACCACCTGGACTATCTCCAACTAACCACAGCTCACAAACTAATATTTTACCCAGACTCATGCCCTGCCTTAATAAACATCCTTCCACTATATACTCCAAACAGATCTCTGAGATCTGAACACCAAAACCTTATCTCCATCCACAAACCTAAACGTCCTGCCGGCCAACTTCTACTCTCCTTCTCTCTAGGTAAAAAATGGAACTCTCTCCCTCCTTCTCTTAGGACTATACCTAACTCCGAATCCTTCAAGACCCTACTTCTCAAATACTTGTCATCCAAATGGAAATGTTCCTGCTCTCACCAGATATAATTTCCAGGGATCTCTTTCCCTGAACTCTGCACTTCCTGGCCCTCTCTACCTCCATGATTTTCCTGACATTTCTAACTTTCTCCTGACTCTAACTTTTTTCAGTCTGTAAAAAAAAAAAAAAAAAAAAATATTTTTTGCACATCTATGTATTTTTGTTATTTTACTGTGCACTGTATTGCTTCATTATGCTTGCTCTTTTTGCACATTTTATGTAAATGTATTTCCTGACTGCTTGAATCTTACTCTTGTATTATACCATTAACTTTATGTAACCATGTTTCATTGTATTGCTTGTGGAGCTTATCTCCCCGGGCCTCCACTGAAAATGGGCACTTCTTGGCCCAGTCGACTTCCCCGGTAATCAAACTGAAATAAATAAATAAATAAAATAAATAAATAAATAAATATTCCTATAAAATGTGATGAATTACCTCCAATAGTGGTAGAGCCAGGCTTTCACTATTGTGTTACCACTAAACTAATTAAGTGCAATGTCTTAAGTGATGTCATTGAGCTGTTGGGGCTACTTGATTCAAGCAGTATGTATGCATATATGTATATACATGTATATTTATTTACTTACTCATGTATTTACTTAATTTTTTTCATTTGCCCACTCAACACATTTATTGTTAATAACCAGTTTTAGTTCCAGCCTGAAAACATTTAAAATCAAGACAGTAGCAACAAGCTAATTTATTTTATCATTATAAAATTAGCTCACTATAAAGAAATAAAATTAACATAAACTATTAATGACTAACACACAGTAAAAAAAAGTTATAGAGCAACCCAAGAAACACAGCAAATAGTAACATAAATAATAAGAAATGTAAATATTTATGCAAGCAAATAACAATGATAGGAGGTAAGGCTAGAGATAGGGATAATAAGACAAATTCTAGGAAAAAAAACAAGGATAAATTGTGATGCAGAACAACTGGACAAAGGGAATGTATAGTGCCATCTACAAAGATTAAAATCTTTCAGTAATGAATTAAATGAAATTAACACATTAGACTAAGTTAAGGAGGAAAGGAGGGAAAGTCAAAGTTATGTGATCTGAATGCACATAGTTATTTTGCCTTCATAATTAAATATTCTATGATATCAGATTGGAAACTGGGTTTTAAAGTGTCTTTTAGATAATCAGGAAAGGCCTATAACAAGGGACGTTAAGCTGTGCCGGCCACACTTATTAAAGCTTAGTATGCTTATGTAAAATTACCCTGATTTAAAATGCAGTTGAAGTAATGTATACTCATGGAGATAGAAAACATTATCCCATTGCTCAACTAGAAATACAAATTGTGTCTTATCCTTTCTTCAGACGAGATGTCAAACCACGGCCTCATTTAGCTAAGTTGGTGGTAGCTCAAATGAATGTAAAAGATCTCATAGCAATTATCAGAAAGAGCAGGGGTTCTTTAGTTTATATATACATATATATATATATATATATATATATATATATATATATATATATATATACACACACACACACACACACAAACATATACATAGATATATATATATATATATATATATATATATATATATATATATATATATATATATATATACATAATTACATGTATACACATATTTACATTTTTATAGAATTATTTTTATTCATTTTTATACTTTATACATCAAAAACTCATTTTTATATTGACGTCATACTCCTTTTCCCAAAACCATAATCTAATCATCTTTAACATAACTGACAGTACCCATTTTGAATTAAACATGATTTCATTAATTCTTTCTTTCCATATTACACAAATTACACAAAAAAATTCTTATCTAAATCTGTCTTCGAAGTTTTACTTATATTTTCATAATATCTATATTCATTATAATTTATCTTTGTATTTTTATATTTTTGATATCTTCAAAACATTTTGCTTTACATAATCCCCGGGATTCAGCAAGCACCTATGCTGGAATAAGTTATTCCTGCATGGCAGGGACTGTTGCCGTATAGCACGGCAGCACACCTTGCATATTCATGAAGTCGCGCTGCCTTTCCTGTTAAACAGACATAGAGCTATGTACGAGTGCAGGGGATGTGTTTGAGAGCAGAGCTCTCACAATACACACGCCCCTGCACTCCAGAATTGTCTTTCTGCAATTAAAAATGACACAGAATGCTCATAACGCCCCCAACACATCAGGAAAACAAAAATCAGTGGTCAAAGGCATAAGGGACAATCGTCCCTACCAAGCATACCTCTCAATTGTACAGATTTTTGCAGAATGCCCAGATGTTTGCCTCATATTTTTGGTGTGCTCCTCCTAAAATCTCTACCTTTCTGGCAAATAGCTGAGGATTGAGTCAGTAAATAAATGACAAAACATTTGAGTTTAAGACTCCAGACGGCCTTCAGAAAATTCATGCTAATGTTAAACCTATTATTCTATCAACTTTGTAAGTTTGTAAGAGCAATAATTAAAATCTGTCCCTACTTGTTCCCCCATCATTTTAGGCTTTGTCCAGATATTTTGCTCTAAGAGGTTGAGAGGTATGCTACCAGTCCAAAAGTTATTAGGACAACACATTTAGCATAAGCAGATAGTGCACACCTCCCAACCCATCAGAGTAAGGAACGTGGACAAAGCCAAAAGGGACAATTGTCCCACAAAGCAGAAAGGTGATAAAATAACAGTTTCAGCATTAGCCAGGGTATTCTGAAGGGTATAGATAAAATAACACAACAAACCTGTTTTATTTTTATAAATGCGATAAAGTTTAAGTGTAGCTGTGCAGGTGTGCCCATTGCTTAACTACTCTTAGTCCAGCTTAAACAGCAAAAAAAGTTAAATAGCAAGAGACATCCAACATCCACACTATTGCAGTAGTGTAGTGGTTAGAGTGAACGCTTTGCGAGCAGCTATTCCCAGTTCAATCCCCACTGTAACCAATTTGCATTTTACATGTGAAAGCAGTACATAAACGCTATTTTTTAGTATTACCTACTAAATAACATATACTTGTTAACCGGAGTACTGCATTAGGCCCAGATGCAAGGCTTCAGTTTAATAAAGTTGTGAAATCCCCATATAAACACAAGTGCCCCATACAATATAGTCACACATGAATAAATGTAATGAAAGCACATTGGGGGATGTCAGGGACAGTAAACAAATTTATAATATGCAATGAATGATGAATCGATGCCATACAGCAGATAGTCTATAAAATAAAAAATAAGCAATGCTAAGCATTGCACAGCTCTGCTTACCAGGTGTAACCATTGTGTAAATATGACTGCTAAGCAATGAGTAGCCCAGCTAAGTGGATTTCCCATTGGTAAGCAGTGCTGAACCTGTCCCTTTAAGCAATGCCAACCTTAGCTAAGCAGGTTTGCCCGTAGCTTAGCTTAGCTCAGCATATTCAAAACCGTCCAAATCATGGCAAAGGGTGAGAAATCAGCCATGTTTAAACCCCACAGCAGGAATACAACTAATAACTGGTTGCAGCTTCCCACTGTAGGCAGGATGGCTGGAGTTGGAGAGGGATTGCGCTTCCGGGTGCAGCGCTGGGGCATACAGGAGTCCAAGGTAATGGTAAGACACCTGGTAAAAAAACATGATGAGAGACTGCTGCAGGGCCAGTACCAAGGCTCCCAATATAAAATTGAAGCCTGGGACCATCTCGATCATGATCTCACCAGTGCCGCGGGTATCCCTCAGATTGGAGACCAGGTCAGGCACCACTATGCTGACTTGAAGCGGAGAAAGAGGGAGGTCTTGGATGAGTGGGTCCAAGAAGCAAGGCAGAGGGGTGATGTCCCAGCAGTGTGTAAGTAGTCATACCATTGCTGTTTACTAAAGTCCAGCATGTGTATGTGAGGGATAGGTATGCCTAAATATGTCTCTATTTCCTTTACAGCTGCAGAAGAGTGGGCTGTGAATCAGGAAGCCCATGCAAGTAGGCTGCAAAGTCTGCATCGTGAGGCTGGTGAGTAACAATCCTGCTTGTAGGAGTCATACCAAATAAATACAAAGGAGTACTAAAGTCATCTGGCAGTATAAAAAATGTTGGATGGGTTGTACTAAATAAATCAGACATTATGACAGTAATAGTCCCATACAGGTCATATTTAAATAAAACTGTAACTGCCTAGCAATAAAGCTCTAAATCCTGGACTGGTTGTGTTTACTCTGGTATTGTATGGCATTTATTGTTGCATTCTCTGAATAGTAATGTTGTGTTAACCACTGTTACCCACACTGTACTACATAAAACAATGTCTAGGAATGTCTGTATAAGACCGTTGTAAGTACAAGATCAGATTGTACAACCAAGAGAGACTTAGACAGAAAACACTGAGGAGACAGAAAACAATAACCAAATATCACACTCTACTGTGACTTAAATTGCTGCGTTTTTAGCAGACACAGCTATGGTTTGAATCCTGGGAGTGGTAGTAAGCTGTATGCATAATCATACCTCTCAAATGCACAGATTTTTCGGAATGTCCAGATAATTGGCTCATATAGTCTGCCTGTTCTTCTGCCCCCCTGGCAAATCAGTGGGATGATCTCAGAATTGGAGGCACAAAATAATGACATACATTTGATTTACAGACCTCAAAACCTTCAGAAAATGTATATTAAAACAAATGCTGTCACTCATGCAACTCTCCAAGTTTATGACAGCAATATTTAAAACATTTCCCTATTTGTACCTCCATGTTGTCAAGCTTTGTCCAGAGTGTGTGCATTAAGAGATTGAGAGGTATGTGTATAATATTAACTAGAATCTGGGAATATGTGTCGAAACAGTCAGGTAATGTTAATAAACATTCCCTCCACAGGTCTGTTAGATAACTATGACTGCCAGTAAAGATTTAAATCCTGGACTGATAGTGTTTACTCTGGTATAGTATGGCCTGATATGTAGCATTCAGTAACAGCTGATATCAGAATAGTACTGTTGTGTCAACCTCTATTTCTCACACTGCACTACATAAAAATATGTGTAGGAATGTCTGAATAAGACTGCTGTAATTACAAGGTAAGATTGTACAACCAAGAGAGACTTAGACAGAAAACACTGAAGAGATAGACTAATATCCAAATAGCACACTCTACTGTGACTTATATCGTCGTATTTTTAGCAGACAGCCATGGTTTGAATCCTGGGAGTGGTAGTAAGCTGTATGCATAATCATACCTCTCAACTGTACAGATTTTTCAGAATGTCCAGATAATTGGCTCATATATTCTGCCTGTTCCTCTGTCCCCCTGCCTAATCAGTGGGATGAGCTCAGAATTGGAGTCACGAAATAATGACACACATTTGATTTTCAGACCTCAAAACCTCCAGAAAATGTATATTAAAACAAATGCTGTCACTTATGCAACTCATGTCCCTATTTGTACCTCCATGTTGTCAAGCTTTGTCCAGAGTGTGTGCATTAAGAGATTAAGAGGTATGTGCATAATATTAACTTTGAATATGGGAATATGTGCAGAAACAGTCAGGTAGTGTTAACAAATATTCCCTCCACAGGTCTACCAGGTAAGAGATATTAGAACTTAGCTATAAGACAGTTGAAGTATACACTGTGTACAAATATATCACTGCCCAAACCAAGGCCATAGGGTATTGTAATAATACCTGTATCTTAATTAATGATTACAGCAATGGTAATTAAATTTGTGAGTACTACATCCCCCCCCATTATATCTGCAACAATAATCTAAATATACAAATCAATGGGTATGTTTACACCAAACTTACTGTTGGGACATATGTCCTAATGTTCAATAAATATTGAAATGTGTTTCTATGAATGTTCCATGTTGAAATACTATCGTTGGTGGCCTGTTGTTATCAATGTAACCAGCATGTCATTGTAATAGCCACTGTGGTTCCATATATGCATGTGTTCTGTTTGCTATGCAGCTGTTCCATATCTGTTTTTTTGGGTTAATGGGAATATCTATGCATGCTCTTATAACTAATCCTGGATTGTGTTGACTTACTAACCCACATATGTTTTAAAACTGCAAAACCATAGCACGTATGGGAAGGCCGGTCAAAGCGGACTCACCTCTCCCACCTCATCTGGCCATGGCACCGGGCCCCAGCATACCTGGGACCCACCCCGGGACCTCCTCGTCTGCTGGTCTTGCACCACCTTCTGGTGGAATCGCCTCAGGGGATGGGGCTTATTCCCCCCTCCAGGAACAGGCGCGGACAGGATCCTGTCACCGGAAGTCATGTCTGGGAATTGGTGCGTAGTGAGTTTGGAGATCTGCTATGCCAGCTTGAGGACCACATGCACATTTAGAGGGTCAGCCTGCCCCTCCTGCTCAGCCCCCAGCACAGCCACCTTTGAGGCAGTGAAGGTGCAGTGGTGACTGCCCATGGGTGGAGAACTCAGTCCCACTGTTTACATTTGGGGGCAAATTGGCTTCCGATTTCCAAACAACCCTCCCCATCCAAGGTATTTACCTCCCACATGTGTCATATACCACCCATGTATGCTGTCTTGTCTGTCTTGTCTGTCTTCCTACCCAACCTACCTCCCCCAAATATACCTACTATCCTTCCCCAACATCCCACTCTCACCTTAAAAAAAAAGGGCAATCCGTTCCCCAAAAAAAATTTTGCCCCACACATAGCTGTCCATTTCACACATGTGTGCACTGGACACAAGTAATCTGGTCTAATTGGTTTCACAACACATTATTGTTGTCCTCACCCCTCTCGCATGGGTTTGAGTGTCCAGATCTATCTCCAAATTCAGTACATATGCATAACTGTTGCTGTAGAAGAAATGGACAGCTATGGAATTTCCCTACACCCATCCTGCACATCCCTAGCTACTTTCCCCTACTGTTTTTTTCCTCTGTATGTGCCTTTTTTCACCACTTTCCTATCACCCCTTTTTTCTTTTCTTTTAAAGAAATTGGCATGGAGCTAAGCAGGAGTAAGCACTTTTAAGCAGTAGTAAGTGGGTGTAAGCCTGTTTGTGAGGTGGAAAGCAATGGCTACACAGATTAAGCACTGTCAGGCTAACTGTCTGTAAGCATATTTAAGGAAGTTTATGAAAGTTACCATCGCTTACCGTCGCACAGACTTGCGCAAACCCACTTACAACTGCTTAAAAGTGCCTTAGTCACTCTGTATCCAACAGCCCTTGCTCTGCCCAGCAACAAAATAATCAGCCTTTGCAAGTCTCAAACCCAGGACCCTGCACACCATAGTCATAGTGGTTTACCACTAAGCAATTTGAGCTGTACATAAATGTATGCAGCACAGTCATTCAACAGTAGGGAAAATGTATTTATATATGTAGATGTATGTATGCATGTATAAATATATATATATATATATATATATATATATATATATATATATATATATGTATATATATATATATGATGCATATCCAAAGGCTCAAAAGGAACGAAACAGTCCAAAATGTCTTTAAAACTTACTTTAATGGAAAGAAAATAAAAAAATAAAAATTACATCAAGCGCTTTCACCTGGGATCATACCAGGCTTTTTCAAGATAAATCATTATTAAAAATTCAAAGCTTAAATATCTTCTAGTCCAAGTCATGTGACTAGAACACCAATTAATAAAATATGCAAATTGAATCTTAAAGCAACCATAGATTCTTTCATTTAAATAAATTCATACAATGAACTACAAACCAACAAGGTTATACTAGATATTTAAAAAATGTTCACAATACAATCCGTATTAAAAAAAATACAGCAACCCTACAAAACTACAAACCAACTTGTACTACCTTAAGGCAACATTAAAAACTTGTGGAAAATTCATGTGTGCCTTGAGAACCATTCAAAGATTGTAGGTAAAAAAATCTTCTGCCTATCATACACAAAGTTAAAAAGGTTGTTTAAAACATTCTCCATGTTAATAAAATAAACAACACACCCAAAAAACTGTGGAAACATAAAAATCATAGCTTAGCCCTCCTCAGCCTTAAAACACTCATAATACTAATACTGTCATTCAAACCAGGGGGCTTAGTTGCATTCAATTTGAGCTGCCACCGCAATTCCTTATATTCCAGTCGGGCTTCCCAATCACCCCCTCTGCTGTCCTGCAGGACCTGGTCTAAAATTAAAAACTTGAGTTGCATATTAGGGCATGTACCAAGATGCTTAAAAAAAGCATTGTTTTCCTTCTTCTTAGATACATCATAAAGGTGCTCATATATCCTTCTTCTAAGTGTTCTCTCAGTTTTACCCACATAAAAACTGGAGCACTGAGTGCAAAACCCTAAATAAACAACCCCTTTTGTACCACAGTTATAGAAATGCTCGGCCTTAACCCTAAACCTCCTAGATGGAATAAATAATGAATTTTCATTAAGCACATAAGGACATTGTTTGCATG
>NC_056737.1:1645974587-1646062087 GCF_019279795.1 Protopterus annectens | reverse complement strand
GTGTTAGGTCATGCATTGGGGTCAGGTAAGTTGGTTTTATGTTAGGGTTAGGGGCGGTTTAAGTGAGTTAGGGTTAGGGCACAGGTTAGGCATGTATGCAATAGTGACAAATATTGGGGTTGGAGGCGGTTTAAGTGAGTTAGGGTTCGGGCGCGGCTCAGGTGAGTGTGCAATAGTGACAGACCTTAGGGTTAGGGTTAGGGTCAGGGTCAGTTGGTAGATATTAGTGTCTTTATAGTGACATATTAGCATTATTTGTGTTTTCAGGATTTTGAGTTTCAGGATTTTGGGCTTTCAGGATTTTGGGCTTTCAGGATTTTGAGTTTTCAGGATTCTGAATTTTCAGGCTTTTGGTTTCAGGATTTGGATTTTCAGGCTTATGATGTTTCAGGCTTCTGAATGGGAACTATATATATATATATATATATATATATATATATATATATATATATATATATATATATATATATATATATATATATATATATATATATATACATACATACATATGTCTACATATATACAACAACAACACACACACACACACACACACACACACACACATATATATATATATATATATATATATATATATATATACATTTTCCCATTTACATTTTATATATATATATATTTTTTTATATATATATATATATATATATATATATATATATATATATATATATATATATACATTTTCCCTACTGTTGAATGACTGTGCTGCATGATATGTTTGAGAAAACATCACACATATCTGCAGCTCAGATGGCTTACTAGTAAATTGCTGTGGCTATGGTGTGCAGGATCCTGGATTAGACACTTGAAAGGGATGATGATTTATTTGCTGGCCAGAACAAGGGCTGTTGGATACAGAATGATTAAGGCACCTGTAAGTAGTTGTAAGCAGGTGTGAAATGGACAGTTATGTATGGTGTGAAATTTGTGTTGGGAACAGATTGCCCTGTTTTTTTGTTAAGGAGGGAGAGTGGGATGTTGACGAAGGATAGTAGGTATATCTGGGCAGGTAGATTGGGTCTGAAGACAGACAAGACAGCATACAGGGGTGGTATATGACACATGTTGTGGGTACACACCTTGGACGGGGAGGGGTGTTTGGAAATTGGAAGCCCATGAGCTCACAAATGGAAACAGTGGAACTGAGGTCCCCACCCATGGGCAGTCACCACTGAACCTTCATGTCCCTGAAGGTGGCTGTGCTCGGGGCTGAGCAGGAGGGGTAGGCTGACCCTCTAATTGTGTCATGAGGGCCTCAAGGTGATGTAGCAGATCCCCCAATTCTCTGTGGAGCTCCCTATGTACCAGACTCTGGACCTAATTCAGTTAGGTCCCAGACAAGCTCTGTCCTGGTGCCATGTCCAAATGAGGTGGGAGAGGTGGTTCTGCTGGGAACAGCCTTCCCAAACATGCTATTGTGTTGCAATTTTAGAACATACGTGGGTAGTAATTGTCAACACAATCCAGGATTAGTTATTACAGCATGCATAGATATGCCCATTAACTCAAAACACCTGATTTGGAACAGTTGCATAGCAAACAGAACACATGCATATATGGAACCACATTGGCCATTGCAATGGCATGCAGGTTACATTGTTAACAAAAGGCCACCAATGATAGTGTTTCAACATGGAAAATGAATATAAACATATTTCAATATTTGTTGCACAATAGGATATATGCCCTAACAGTAGGTTTGATGTAAACATACCCATTGATTTGTTTGTTCAGATTATTGTTGCAGATATGTTGGGGAGGAGAGAGAGATGTCAATTAACAACTATTATATCCTTGTAGTTTGAGGTCCTCAGATCTTTTTTCCCTGTTTATGTCTTCCAGGTACCATGTCCCGGGAGAGTCTCCCTGCTTATACTCCACAGGAGAATGAAATAAAAATCAACTACCTTGCGCATCACCACAGAACCCTCTTTTGGCATATAGCCCATGATCTTCCGGAGAGAACTGCCATGTGGAATGAGCTCGTCCACAGGGTAAACAATGTCGACCTGCATAACCGCAGTTATGAGCAGATGCGGCATCGTTGCACTGACCTCATCTGCCACACCCGTTAGCATACTGCTGCATTTAGGAGGGACCAGCTCACCACATGTGGGGGTCATGTCATCCAGCCCCCACTGACACCTGCTGAGGAGTTCCTCACCAGCCTTGGGGCACCCGCCCACCAGCCAAGCCAAGAACCTGATGATAGCATTGTTGAGGTGGGTGCTACCCACATAATGGACAAGGAGCATACAGGTAAGGCCCCAAGGCACATTAGTAAACTGGTGTTGCTTATCCATCTTCATCTGAAAAGTGACTTCATGCATATGTCAGATAACATAGTCTGTTGCTGCAGTTTAGTAATGAACAGATGTGTATAATGTCTAGTATTGTGGGTTTGTACTGCTGATGTACTGATATGCTACTCCCAACTTGTACCAATGCCACAGGTGTGGCTACTGACATTGGATCTCTCACACAACTATGTAGGTCCCTCTGGTATACTTCTGGGGAAGCAGCCTGTTGCTGGTGAGTATGGAGTTTTTTTGTTCAGGTTTGCCAATACACCGGCCATGTTATGGCCATGGAATTTGCCATGCACACATTTAACACACCTACCCATAATGCATGCTGTACATGTTCACTCATTGTTGCTGTTAACTGCACTGCATCACAGTGGTCACCATGGTGGCATATCTGAAGGGTATGTAAGAGTCCTGTAGTATAACTAATAATCTGTCAGTGCAAGATGTGTGGACAAAGATGAACATAATGGTAGGACAAATGACCTACAGTAGGGACATGTTTAAAACATTACCCTTATGCGGCTGCTACAACAGTGTATATACTACTAGTACAATGGCAAATGTTACGGATCTACACAATGGCATTTCACAATACCACATTCCAAAACTCTTACAACCCGTAATGTGATCCTAACATGAGCAATGACTGTGTAATATGGAATTCTATGTTAGGACAACAAATATGGGGAATACATACCTTAACAAACACTGGAAGCATATGTGTGCACACACTCCAAATAACATATTGTGGAAGCAGCTGAGGTACTGACATCATTCACTCTTCTTGAGTATGCACCTTCCAGCAAGCATAGGGCCTAAATGTCACACCAAATAATGGTCTGCTGTCCAAGAAATATGTACATGACATTTGCCCTCTCACCTGCAACAGAGGCAGCCATGGCTTGCACACATCTTACAAACCATGGAGTGGATCCCATATCCAAAAGGAAGCACTCAGGAGTGGGAGACATAGCCTTACCTTACCATTGCATATACCATGACAAACAGTGCAAACAGTCATGTATGTGACTATGAAGTATGGGACAACATTAATGTAGAAAATAAAGAGATGCCCATCCAAGACAGATGACAAACTGGTTATGGAGGCTGCCCAGAAACATGCAACAACACTGAGGGACTTGCAGGAATGTCTAGCAAGTACTGCCTGTGCAGTACCTATGTTAACAATTGCCTGGACTCTGCATAAGTGTGGCCTATGGGTTAGGGTAATCAGATGGAAGAGTTGCTCCACAGGAAACATCATCCAGGGCTCTCTACATGTAGCATATGCACAACATCAAGTCTCACAAAGGTATGTGTTGCAATGTGTAATGGTGTACTGAGACCAAGGCTAAAACCTACAGACATTATTAATAAAGATACATGTGCTGCACAAGCAACACATCACTCCACCTCAGGCCCACCATCCCCATTTGTACCTTGCTGGTGGAAGTGTACACCTTTAGGTTTGCTGTTCATTAGCAGGAACTAGAAAAAACACGTACCGCCACAGAAAAAAAGACAATCCAAACACTTCAAAGATCAGAAGTCACCAGGTGAGATATAAGGAAGACTTCTTTATTCCATATCACAACGCACGTTCTGATACAACGGCAATTCACCTTCATGGAACCATGAAGGCGAATTGCCGAGGTACCAGAACGTGCGTTGTGATATGGAATAAAGAAGTCTTCCTTCTATCTCACCTGGTGACTTCTGATCTTTGATGTGTTTGGATTGTCATTAGCAGGAACTAGGCTGGTAGACATGGTGTTCTGAATTTGAGACTCTGCAAAATGACACTCCTGTGTGGCCCATAGTTGTCAAGCATGTGCAAAAAGGCTGAGGATGGGGAGGGGTGTCATCCTGAAACAGAACAATGAACTGAAGCATACATCCAAAGCTCACTAAGAATGGCTGTATATGAACACAATCAATGTCATGAATTGTGCCAGACATAACCCTGACTCCACAGCAATAGTGAAGGCACTGTGTGACCTCCAAGGGCTGTGCACATGAGCTGATCTTGCGATCTGGCAGAGTTGGGCAGCATTTGTAGGGCGAAGTGACCAAATAATGGCAAGTGAAGATGGACCATGCTAGTATACGCCTTCAAGGAATAGTGACTGCTGTAGTTCACTTAACAGGTGCTGCAACAAACCATTATGTTAAGGGTTTTCACACTTATGCAACCCACATATTGTATGCATCTCAATCAGCATCTGCACAACTAACACATTTGTTTGATACTGCATTTGATTACACAGGTCATATGTCACATATCAGGTGTGTGTAATGTTAAAATATGCATTATTGTGGCCCCATTGCATATCAGGGAACAGGGGAGCATGTCAATAAGGTTGTGTGCACTCCTCATAGCCACAGTAAGCTTTAAAGGTTGTCAGTGTAATTGGATTTTATTGCTCATACATGCACTGCTGAAGATGAGATCTGCAAATCAGAGGTCAGGCATTCACTATTGACATCTGTCCTCATATCATCCCAGGTATGTATCAGACAAACACAAAGGGGCTGTCAGCAACAGAGCAAACATAACTGCCACACATATATACATTCAGCAATGGTGTGTAAACTCGTGAGGTATGGTGCACAGTACATGCCAGGGTGCTGAACAGGTGCACAGCAATACTGTGTACATGGGTGCAGTGTGTTCCAGGGGAAGGGGCATCACCTACTAACACAACTCATGCATCACAGAGATGCATGATGTTGGTAACAGAGATTGAGTATAGCTGCAGTGCATGCTGTTAAGTGCCATATGCCATGCATGTTGACAGTTGGGTAATGAAAGGTCTGTGGAATATCTTTGTGCCACCTCACCTGTAAGCGTGTGTGTGTGTGTGTGTGTGTGTGTGTGTGTGTGTGTGTGTGTGTGAGAGAGAGAGAGTGTGTGTAGAGGTAAGCAATGATGTACAGTTCTTAAATTATGTTTTTTGTTAGGGTGGTCACGGTCCCTCCTGCAGCCAAACTGATAGTGTCCATACAGACTCTGACAATAATGATAGGTATGGTGAGGCAGAGGCAGGGCTGTCAGGGGCTGAAGTTGTGCCAGTGGTTGGCACCCCATTGTAATCCACCCCATCCCTGCACATATTGCCTATACATACCGCATCACCAGTGGCCATAGATGAGGGACAGTTGGTGGGTGGTGGCATGGGACAGGACAGCGTGGTGACTATGGCAAGTGTGTCTGTACACAGCAGCCTTAGCTGGATGACTGATGAGGTACCACACAGGCAGATGCACAGGGGTGCTCATAGGAGGGCTGCTGGCCATCATGCCCCTGGCAGAAGTACCACAACAGGTGTCACCAGATGCATGTTTTGTGCCATCATGGAGGCACAGGCATGTATGGAATGTTATACCAAACAGAGTCTGAGGCTCCAGAGGGCTACTCATTCTGATGTACTTGACAACGTCCATGATCTTGCGGGTGCTCACCGTTATTTTGCAGAGGTCATGGATAGATGGCTGGCTGAGATGGTGGGAATCCTCAACCGTGCAATGCTTATGTTAGAGCATATGTTGGGAGTAGGGCAACAGCCATGCGGACATAGGTCAGCAACACCAACAGGTGGAGGTCTACGTGGACATTCAACAAGACACAGCCTCTCCCGTAGTGGCAGTACCAGCACCAGCACTGCAGGGGGGGTGCTGTCCACACCACAACACAGCAGACCACATTCACTTGGTCCTGGCCAGTCCCAACAGGGACCTGGATCCAGTGGACATTTGTCATAATCAGGGGAGAGTACCATATCTAGGCTTGTACCTGGTAGTGCCCATGGAACACCTGGCAGGCACAGTTCTCGTGTTCATGGCTGGAGATGGTGAACTGCACACCCTGCCATGTACAGTCTGCAGCTATCCAACAAATGCCTGCATAGGGCAGCCACATGGCAGAACTGTGTGCATACACACACACACACACACACACACACACACACACACACACACACACACACACACACACACACACATACACACACACACACACACACACACACATATACACACACAAATACACACACACACACACACACCACAAACGCAGACACACACACACACAAATACACACACACACACACACACACACACACACACACACACACACACACACACTGTCAACCAAATGTCTCAGCCTAGATCTTTGGCAAACCCACAACACACCCTGTGCATATGATGATACCTGTGCAACATCCCTGTCATCCATACAATCGATGATGGGACAGGCTAATATGGAGCTGATGCACAGGGTGAATGTACTAAGGTGTAGAAATGTAATGGTGTGTAACATGTTTTCAGCTGGAAAGTTTAATGCTTACATGTCGGGATGTGAAGCTGCCCAGCCATGATGCATTATAGCTGTTATTAACACTGACTGATTGTAGTCTCCATAATGTTTTCAAGTTTGTGTTGTAGGTGTCTATGTGTCAGCAGGATGTTGGTCTGCTGTTATTTCCTACAAGGGGTATGGCACTGTGGTGACACATTGACTGTGTCATATCCTGGGTACAGCTGAACACAAGTAACAGGTCTGTATAATAGTTACTGCATGTGCCACATGGCTGATAGGTCTGAGGGGTGTATACAGGTGAGTGCATGGTGACTAATGTCAGTAGCCCTTCTACAGTGGACAATGGTAAGTGTACTGGGTGGCACACACCACATGTTTGTGTATAGCACACACACACCCAAAGGCCTTGGTGTTGATGCAATACACAGAAAATACTGTACACATGGATGTACTTAATTTTGCAGTGAACCCATTTTAGCCTATGTGATGCCACCAAGACAAAATAGGAATAACATCATATCAGTAAATAATCAGTCTGCTAGTTTAAGCCATTGACAATGGTACTGGCAGGGTATATGTCCTCTTCTCCAATGTAGTGCAATCCTGGAGTTGGCAAACTTAAGTGTGCTGGTGAGTGGCACAGCCCTCCACTTTGGAAGGTGCGGGGTGGTGTAGAGCCACACATAGTGTGATTGACAACTACTTAACCTGTTAACATAAACTGTACAGTATTACAACAAACTAAGCAGGGGGATACACAAAACAATAATTGCAATGAGGGTGGCTGTGCCTACAACATCCATGCCCAACTATATATACCAACTCCAGTATTGCTGTACAACTATACAGTAGGGAAGAGGGCATTTACACATCTACAACTAGTTTTGATGGAATGAATTTCCTCAAGATGATTCCTTTGTAATGTTAGCATTTGCCAGTCAGTTCTCGGACAGATGACCTTCTGGGACATGTATTTTGGGCAAACTGAAGTAGATCCCTTCACATACACACACAATTACTTGGCAACACTGAGAGTAGAACCCCTGCCTATATACTTATTGCTACTAATGTGTTTGGCCTTAATTGCACACACGACACAGCTTTTAGGATGAGGTGTGTCCCGAGTTTCTTGTTAAGTGAAGAACATCACCAGGCCTTGCACAGTATGGTAATTGGGGTTGTACTGGGTGTTAATGAACAATGCATAGTATGACATACTGTCATATACATATTGACAAACACATAACAGTCATAGACACATCTGAGAGATTTGGGTTTATCAGTGCTAATTACCTTGTCAGTGTGTCCATTCTGTTACAGATAATTTGCACACACACACACACACACACACACACACACACACACACACACACACACATATATATATATATATATATATATATATATATATATATATATATATATATATACATATGTGTGTGTGTCATCATCATCATAATCATCTTCTTTCGGCTATTCCCGTTAGGGTTCACCACAGTGCATCATCTGCTTCCATTTCTTCCTGTCATCTGCATCTTGCTCTGTCACACCAACCACCTGCATGTCCTCTCTCACCACATCCATAACCCTTATCTTAGGCCTTCCTCTTTTCCTGTTACCTGGTAGCTTCATCCTTAGAAACTTTTTCCCAATGTACTCAGCATCCCTCCTCAGCACATGTCCAAACCAACATAATCTTGCCTCTCTGGCTTTGTCTCCAAACCTTCCAACCTGGGCTGACCCTCTAATATACTTATTCCTGATCCTGTCCATCCTCGTCACACCCAGTGCAAATCTTAACATCTTTAACTTTGCCACATCCAGCTCTAACTCCTGCCTTTTTGTCAATGCCACTGTCTCATATATATATATATATATATATATATATATATATATATATATATATATATATATATATATATATATATATATATAAAACATATGCCCATAACATGTAGTGGAGTCATACCTCAGCACCAATAGTCACAACCTCTTAGTGCAGTGAATGTCATGTAAGTAATGCAGGTGTAAATGTAGAATGTTGCTACAGCAACAGGGGTTGTGTTAACAGACATGCTGTGTGGGAAGTCACTACTGATACTGACATGTATGCCATCAGTTTCTGACAGACATTATGAGATCATCATAGTGAAGTACCACACAAATCACAGTAATGATCCTGTGGAATACAGCAGAGATATGATCAATAAACATGGACATTCTGACACAATCTGGTCAGTCCATCGGTATACACAGAACTCTTTAGTGCAAGACGTGTGGACCAAGCCTGACAAAGTGGATGTTTACAGCCATGTAAATGGGGATATCACAAAAATACCGGAATAGATAAGCTCACACAGCTGATGCAT
The DNA here is from genome assembly GCF_019279795.1 of Protopterus annectens. Lineage (NCBI taxonomy): Eukaryota > Metazoa > Chordata > Ceratodontiformes > Protopteridae > Protopterus > Protopterus annectens. Next base: position 1,646,053,076 of record NC_056737.1, on the reverse strand, counting down.
TCCCACACTCCTGTCTGTCCTAACATATTGACCGGAGGAGCAGAGGTCTCAAGCCCACATACTTCCCATTAATTAGTGACATAAGTCTTTACAGCATCCCACTGCTTTGTCAGAAATATACAACAGTTATGGTGGCTAGGCAACAGGACATCTGACAAATATCTGGACATAACATCACACTAGGTACATACACTGAGCTGCTAGGCATGTCACAAAGCACTCTGCAAACTACAGGCAGACTGCCACAACACTGACCCAAGTTTCCTGTGGGGAAGACACATGTACTTGCAAATACAGCAGGCACTACAGGCATGTAACAACACGGAGTAACAGACACCAGTGCGTAAGTGCATACCCACAACCATATCTGAACACAGTCACATTATGGTAAGCCTAATTAATATTACAGTATATTAACTGTGTGAACAAAACCATCTTCATATGTGCTACTCACACACTAACCCTACATATACTGGGCCAATACACAGTGTAGTCTGATGCCTGACTGTGTTATGGGACATGTGTCAGTCTGGCCTTACAAACATGTACGCTGATAAGGTACGATAAACTTGAGCAGCATGCAACATCAGATAGAACAGGACCAAGAACAATGACATCTACCACAGTCTGTACACAGGCCAAGTAACATATTCATGATACACACTCTGTCAACAATCACCGTACGTACACAGACCTCACTACTGTACAACAGAATGTCCAGGTTTTGTCCTCAAATATAAGGCCTACTATACATAACTTGTCTAGCAGTCTGATATCTCACTGGCTTGTTATCAGGTATGATGGCAATAAATAATGATGTACTGTATATATGCACCTCTTACTGCATGACATATAGACAAAGGGTGACAGACTTGGGGGATGGAGGCACAAACACAGGGCCAATATTGACATATTGCTGTGATAAACTGAGACATTTTGTGGTGTAACAGGGTTTGTTGTGACATATCTCTTCTGAGGGATATGAAGTCAGTAACTCACATGGATGTCACCATGTACTGACTGCAATCAGAGTATGCTACTGCATTTCTAAAGATAGGAAATGTGTGAGTAACACAAAACATGTAAGACTCCAAACTCTGGCCAGTCTGTAGATAGCCCTACAGGTGAGAGTTTCCTCAGCCACATAACACTGTCATGCCAGACTTGAAATCATGTAGAACAGCCATATCCACACAAACCGTGTTAAACCAACATTACTTCAAATGTAGAACAGCAATACTTACATTCTGTCCCCATGTCTGGAACATCCCCCCCCTCCGTTTGTTGGCCTGTCTCCACAATGTATGTTGTAAGAGATATTTCCAACTACCCTCTGTGATTCTGTTTGTCAAACACCCACATGAAGTCCTACTCACAGTGAAAGAAAAGGGCCAACACCCACATGAAGTGCTTAATTATAGGAGTTTGTTTCCATGCATTTGGCTATAGGAATGATACCACAGCTATTCCACATACAATTAGCCAGTGGGGGACTGCAATTCATTCACAGGCCATCAGCTGATCATGAGCATTACTTACAAATCTCAAGCTGATGACTATGCAAAACAGATGTACTTTTCCATTTCTACCAGAGAAGGAGAGAGAGAGAGAGAGAGACAGAGACAAAGTAAGAAAGGAAGGGAGTAAGAGAGTAAGAGCCAAGTGTGTTTGTGTATGATCAGTGGGTGGATAGTGGTATCTGGGTATTATAACAATTGCCTATATTGTTTACTAATCTATACTGTCACATAGTAATTGCACATGGTTGTACACATTTATGGCTGAGGATTGTCTACAGCAACCTCTACAGTGTTGGAAAACTGTAATGTGGACAATGGAACATATAGGTCCTCAATATAATGATGTAGCAAAACCCACACTGTAATGGATCCTATCATTACACAATCACCCCAACACCCACACAGGATACTGATGACATGCAAACACACACTTACCAGTACAGAGTTTCCAGCCCCTACCTGACTATGTATTGCTATTACAGTGTTACGCAGTTATTGCACATGCCATGGAGCTTACTTGGTGGAGAACTGTCCAAAGGCATCTCTGAAGGTGAGCGACATCAGCAACAGTGCTAAAGGAGAAATAAGGGAAGTGTAGTACGTGTGAATGTTCACAAAAGCAGGTGTCAACGAAGACACACACACACTCTTTCACGGATACACACACACATTATCACAGGTGGTAGGATGATAATTAGAACTCCTACCTAACTAGTTTGCTACACTACAGTATTACACAGTTATCACAAGTTCCACAGAGCTTATATGGTTGATACATTGCCAAAGGGTTATTTCAAGGTGAATGACATCAGCAGGCATGCTAAAGTAGGGCAATGGAACATGTAGTGATTGTAAATGGCTTCAAAATCATTCATCTCCAGACACACAGACACACACACACACACACACACACACACACACACACATATATACACACACACACACACTTTCCAGTACTGAGATGCATATGTTCATTGCTTCACAGGTGTGTAGTAGGTGAATGTGCCTGAAGGCTGTATAAAGCAAGGCAAAGTGAATACCTTGGCATCAGGCCACATGACAATGGTTTCCAGTGTGGCTCAGGGGTGTAGTCCCTGGAGTGGTCCCCACAGGTTGATATTGTACTCACCATCCACTCATCTGGGTTACTATTGTGGGTGGCCAGTGATGTGCACTGCTTCCCATGTATATGATTTATATTCCATAACATGGACAATGTCTGGGTTGTGCACATGTCCCACAAGCATGTCCTGTGACATGTGGAAGTATACTTGAGGTCTCTGGAGCATGTTTTGTGGACAGATTGTTATCTTCTGACATAGCATTCATGACCTCATTTGGTGAGACCTGGCTATGGAACTGAGGTCATGCTTGCACCTACATTGACAGCATGATACAGGTATTCAGTGGAGTTAGTGGCATCTGTCCATAGAGGGCATGCGTATAAGGCATGGTATTCCCTTTGTGGGTTACATTTGCAGACTCTACAGTTGTTGCAGGCATCCAGTGGGGGACATAGCAAAAGGACCACTGTAAGCATTTATTTGCCTACTGTAGGGATGGAACAGGGTGCCATGTCCTTTTACTTGCTGGATAACACAGACGCAGTCAGGAGATGTAACACATCACAATACTTTCTGATGTCAGGGGCACTGTTGTGGTCAACAGGCATGTAGTCCACTGTTATCACACAGTGGTTCCTATCTGTGAGGCAATATGCAGGGAACTACAAATATAGTGGTTGTTGCCTAGTCAAGTGTGGTTGTGTATGAGACATGGGTGGAGAGTATTCTTTGAGTAATACAAGGGTTGCCTATATTGTTCATCAATCCATAATGTCACATGTAGGGCTATGGATTGTCTACACCAGCCTCTCTGGTGTTTGAGATCTATTGTCCTTGTAAGGTGGACATTGTGACATATAGTAGTTCCTCAACATAATAATTTAACAAATCCTGCACCACAATGCATCCTGTTATTACACAATCACACCAACCTCTTCACATGATATTGATGACAGACATACATACTTGCCAGCACTGAGATTTAAACCTCTACCTAGCTATGTATTGCTACTACAATGTACCGCATTTATCGCACGCACCACAGAGCTTAGAGAAGGAATGTTGTCGCAAGGTACTTCTGAGGTAAAGAACATCACCAGCCCTTATAAATACTGACACTGGGTGATGTAGTGGGTGAGAGATCCCAAAAATAATTTTCCCTAAACACACATTTATATTTGCCAGAGGTGAGGTTTAAACCTCTATCTGAAAATCTTTATGGACCATTATGTTATGCATTTACTACATGCCCCACTGACCTGACATGGTTTAGGGTTGGCAACAGGTACTTCTAAGGTGGATGATATCTGCAGGACTGCTAAAGTCAGGCTCTAAGATGTGTAATGGGTGTAAGTGGGCCCACAACCTTTGATGTACATGCATACATATGTACGCACTCAAACACTTGACACAGACGAGATTCAAACCCATACCTGTGCAGTTATTGCTACTACATTGCTCAGCATTTATGGCACACGCCATGGAGCTTATAGGGCTAGTTCTTATCCAAAGGGGTATTTCAAGGTGACTAACATCAGCAGGCTTGCTAAAGTAGGGCAATGTGAGGTGTAGTGACAGTGAATGGCCTCAAAATCATTAGTCTCTCCACACACACAGAGTTTCATAGTTGCTATGTCTGGAATTAGAACTCCTACTTAATTAGTATGTTACACTGTAGCATTATGCAGTTATCACAAGTGCCATGGAGCTTATAGGGCTGGCCCTTGTCCAAAGGGGTATTTCAAGGTGACTTATATCAGCAGCATAGCTACAGTAGGGCAATGGGAGGTGTAGTGACTGTGAATGGTCTCAAAATCATTCATTTCGACAGACACACGGAGTTTCACAGTTGCCATGCCTGGGATTAGAACTCCTACCTAACTAGTATGTCATAATATAGCATTACACACTTACCGCATATGCCACATGCACAGAGTTTCACAGTTGCCATGTCTGGGATTAGAACTCCTACCAAACTAGTATCTTACACTATAGTATTATGCACTTATTGCACGCACCACCGAGCTTATAGGGCTAGCCCTTCTGCAAAGGGGTATTTCAAGGTGACTGACATCAGCAGGCTTGCTAAAATAGGGCAATGGGAGGTGTAGTGACTGTGAATGGCATCAAAATCATTAATTTCTACACACAGTTTCAATGTCTGGGATTAGAACTTCAGTCGAACTAGTATGTTACACTATAACATTATGCAGTTATCACACACACAACAGAGCTTACAGGGTTGGCCCTTGTCCAAAGGGATATTTCAAGGCGATTGACATCAACAGGCTTACTAAATTATGACAATGGGAGGTGTAGTGACTGTGAATGGCCTCAAAATCATTAACCTCTACACACACACACACACACACACACACACACACACACACACACACACACACACACACACACACGCACACACACGCACACACACATGCACACACACACACACACACATGCACACACATGCACACACACACACACATTTGCTATGTCTGAGATTAGAACTGCTACCTAACTAGTGTGTTACACTATAGCATTACGCAGTTATTGCATGCACCACAAAGCTTATAGGGCTGTAAATAGGCCAGATGGTTATTTCAAGGTGACTGACATCAGCATGAGTGCTAGCATTGGCAATGGGAAGTCCAGTGTGTGAACGGGCCATAAACCATTCTTCTGGAAACACTCACAACACTCAATCATACACGACTTTACATTTCACAGGACTGGGTAAACAAATACTAAATGAATACTGATTTGTACTATCATGTTACACAGTCATCACAAGCACCACAGACACTATAGGGCTGGAGGGCTACCAAAAGCAAATGTCTGCAGTGATTGCCACCGGCTCATCATGTGATATTGGCCAATTGGATGTGTGGTGGGTGGGACAGGCCTCATGATGGCAATCTCTTTATCACTGTCTGCCTCTCTCTTCCCCACATCTCTGTGTATGTATGTTTGACCAATTATAGTGTGTTGGCCTTGGATATGTATGAGTATTCCTAGACAATGTGTGTGCAAAGCATGAATGTTTGCAATGTGGTGTGTCTGCACAGACATCTGCGACTGACAGATATGTATAGTTCACTGTTGTTGTTGGCTTTGCCCTCATTGTTGGAGCATGCCCAATATGACCTTCTGTATTTTGTTATCAGACATGGGCATTATTTCTCTAAGTGTAGGAGCATGCCCAGTATGACCTTCTGTATTGAGTGTGTGAATCCATTCCAAGTAGATTGTACTCCAGTGCAGGATTTTGTGTTCTACACCTACAGCTAGCAACCTGTTTCTGCAGGATATCTGTAGATAGGTTGAAAATATGGAGTCACAATGGGCAAAAGATAGTGGGATACTGTCACTATTGTGCTTGTGTTACATGGTTGGTGTTAGCAGAGATATTCAGACATATGTACTGTTTTACACTGTGATGTATTATGTCATCATCTACTGACATATATACTTATTTGCTCACAGTTATTTCCTGGGAAATACAAGATGAATGAAGATATGTCCGGTATTGTGGTCTGCAACCTACATATTCTTGCACACTCATGCCATTCTGGAGGGGTAGCTGCAGACACTTGCTGATGGGTTTGTGTAAGTGGTCCAGCACCTTGGTACTGTTGTGGTTGAAGATCCCCTGCTTGTACATCTATCAACATAACAGAATTACCATATCCTGCTGCGGCCATACCTCTCAGCAGTACAGATTCACCCAGGTTACCCAGAGGCAGGGCTCATATATCTGGTCAGTTCCCCTTCACATTGTGGTTTATGAGCAGGTTTGTAGCCACCCATTATTGGGTTTGCAGTCAGGAGTAGTATGGGCACACATCAGAGTTTCAGATTTCACACACTCCATGGCATCCATGCTTCTACACCCCCCACTCTGTTTTTCTATCCTCTTCCTAACATTATGCGAGTGATATCTGAGAAGTATTCCTATAGTTGTCCCTTCATCCCAACGGTATTTAGGGGTTGGTCCACAGTTCATGCAGTAGGACATGGTGGGCATGCTACTGGGATTTGTTGACATGGCCTTGCATTCGTGTTCTGTGAAGTGTGTTATGTTGTTAGTTGGGACCCCATGAGATAACATAAATTGGCAGTACAGGTGAGGAACAGGCCTTTGACAGAGGACTGTAGGGCATTTGGTAGTGATGCAGGCCATCTGTAACAGGCCAATGGATTCTGTCACTCCTACAGTCCCAGGTTGTGAGCCACTGGATTACTCTGGGGTGACAGGGTAAGTGTGCGAGGTATTAATGGCAATAGTTCCTGTCCATATTAATCCATTGTTCTGGATGCTGGCAGGGTGCTGCTTACAGCTAGGACACACCTGCATGGGACACCTCTTCAGCATGCTGCATTCTGTGGGTATTCCCATATAGAAGTGGGGTCATACTGCACTCATTCCCAACAGCAATGATATGACCTGTGATAAACCTGTGGCTGAAGGTGGCGTGAGCTGACTGCATGTGTGATATGGAAGCTTCTTGCAGATGACTCACAGATATACCTGGGACATGCCCCTTATGCTGCCTTGTGCAGGGACATAGACAGTCTCTCATTACTTCATAACTGTGCCTTTTGTGGTCTGCCAGTGATTGGCCAAAATACATCAGTAGTGCATACTACACAAACAACTAATGTGCTGGTAACCTGTATGTACAATTCCAAAGGTGTGTGCAGTTGACAGTTAAATTTTATGTACTTTACCTAGGGTACTTCCATCTGTGTACTATGTGTATGTCTGGGCCCACATTCATGGCATGTCCATCTTTCAGATGGTGACAGATATTGACAAGTGAACAATGAGTATGGATGACTGCTGAATTGGGTCTTGCTGGGATGCATTTTGGTTGGCACTGCAGTTGTCAGAGCATGGCCCTGTCATTGACAGTACTGGCTGTAGGCCACCAGGACACAACCCTCCATGCCTACATGCTGACCACATCTACTCCACATTACAGACAAAAGTGTGGATTTTTTGGCCTACTTTTGGTATTGGACATATTCCTTAACATGTTTTGAGTTTGGTGGCTGATTTGCTGGTTGTTTTGCTGTTATTAGCTACTGTTTTCTTCCAGTACCAGAGCTATACTCTGGTTTCTTCCTTTGATACATGTAAGAAATGACATGGCAACTGAAAAACATGCCAAATGTAGCTGTCAACATTACACTACATATTTTTTTAAATATCTTTACTAACATCACTTATTATATAATGACACAAGTACAAATTCAATTATAAAAGAGAAAACAAACCATTTACAAACATTTTTCACACATTATACTGATGTGATTTCTGTCTTAATTATTATTCAATTTAATATTATACAGACTGCTCAAGTCCTACCCTCTCTGAAATATTACACCTCCTGAATATTATTCTATAAGTATTGCATTTTTAGCATTCAACAGCAAACACCACCACCCTGTATTAAATATACAACCTCCTCCTCTAATCCGGCCAGGTATATGATATTAACTTAAATCCTGTCCAAAAGGCCTCTAGCAACAGCGCAAGATTCTACCCAAAGCAAAAATAATTTCAGAACAAAGATCCAAACATAGGGATGGACTTTAATTCTTGCTCTTATTAAATTAGAAAGTCATAATAAAAAGGTTTTGCATTAGCACGCATTTTCTGAAGACCATGAACTCTGAAATTCAAATGTCTATTATTTAGTGACTTTAGTCATCAATGATTTGCCAGGAAATCATGGATTTTATGAGGAAGAGACCAAAAATCTGAGGCAAAAATCTGGGCAGCTGAGAGGTATGTGACTACCAACATCAGATTTAGGTCTTCTTTGGCTATATGTAGATACTGCCACAGTATGCGCAGGATGAACGTACACAGAGTAATGACTAAACTTAGAGGTTTAACCCCCCCACAACCCTACTATATACCTTCTCAGTCCCTCCACATACAGCTAAGTTCTCCACTATTGTGGATACTTATTAAGCTCTACAATCAATATGTTGGACTTAACTCTTTTTGTAAATATGTAAATATATTTTTTTAGTCTGTAAAAACATTGATATGTATATATTATGTGCTTGCACTTCTGCTTTGTCTCTCTAACATTCTTGTATGAATGATTTTGACCATATATTTGACTCAAATGTTTGATTCTCTGTAAATGTTTTTTTTTTTTTGTTTTTTGGAGCTTTTCTCCTTGGGTCTCCACTGAAAATGGGCCACAAGCCCAGCTGGACCAACCCAGTTAACAAATGTCAATAAATAAATAAAATAAATAAAAAATATACAACACGCAACAACCTAACACACAGAGCCCTGCATATTGTACACATACAACAATCTATACTGTAAATTGGGCCAGTTCAGGTAATCTGTGACCACTGTTATTAAACCCACATGTACATGTTACTGCATTTCTACATAGGATCCTGGGGGGGGGGGCACACCTGACAACTGCAAACATTTGCTATGAATATACTGGTATTTCAGGTACTCTTTTGGCTTCCATTTCATTTTGTATGCTGACCTATCATGCAGACTGGAGGCATATCAGTAGAGTACAGATCTTAGGTTTTATTGACCTACATTTCAGTTTCAGACTTCTTAACCTTCAGATCTAACATACAACTGCCTGACATGTTGTAGTCTGTCGGTGTAGGTCTGGATGGGGGCTGTTCTCCATTGCCATCAATTGGATGCCTTAGCACAGCCTTTCTTTATGGTCAGCTACAGCTGTCCTGCTGGCTGAGGCTGTTGTTGGGTATGTGATCCTCTCTGACATGCATGTGTGTGTTCTATGGACACACATTTGGGCCACCATAAGTACTGCAGTGGGATTTGTCACCTTATCTAGTACTGCCTACTTTGTTGACACCAGCATTTGTTATGGATTTCATGCTGCCCATATAGGTGTCTATGATCTGCTGCCATCCCATTCAGCCACCCGATTCCCATGCATGCTTACATCCATACCATACATACAAGTACCAGTACATACTACTCCATTCAGGAATTGATAGGGAGAGTGACTTTCCTTGTGGCTATGCCAGTATTGAGGATGCTGCTGGAGGGCTGACTATGTCAGATGCACACAGTACACTCCCTGTACATGGTAAAGCTCAGGTAGTGTCATGTTTGGCATCCCTTTTACTGCATATGCGAATCAGAGGGAGGTGTCATTCCCTGGGTTCCTACCATGTCAGTGTATGTGCTATGTGTTGCCTCTTTGTCAAAGCCTAGGCATACTGGACATGCCTCCTTCTGCCTACATGGGCAGGCTCAGTTTGTTCCTCCTCCAAGTCACTCTATGCCTGTGCTGGTCTTGGCAATGGTGGGGTCTGTGTGGCCCTGTCCCATGCTGTTCCTGCTGCAGCTGTTTCCACAGGATCATATTATGTAGCATGACACATGCAATGAACATTTGTGTACATGTAGCTGGAGAGTACTGCAAGGCTCCATTGGATATGTCCAGGCACTGAAAACATGACTTAAGCATCCCAAAAACACTCTCTATTATGATTCTGGTTTGTGAGTGTGCCTCATTATGAAGTTCTTGTACGGGTGTGTGTGCATTTCTGATTAGTGTCATTAGCCATGGCTCCAGTGTGTAAACAGCATCCCCCACTAGGTGGCCATATGGGATGTCCCCACTGGCAAATCTCTGGTACAGCTGTGTCATATGCGAGATGTGAGAGTCATGATAGCTTCCAGGGCTGCCAGCACACACATTCATTATAATGCCCTGGACACCGCACATGACCTGGCAGTTGATGGAGGGGAAGCTCTTGCGTTTTATGTAGACCCTACCCCTCTCACCAGGTGGAGCTTTTATGTGTATGTGCGTGCAGTCTATAGTACCCACTATCTCAGGGTATTCTGCTATTTGGTGGAAAAGATGCATATTGCTGGTCAGCACCTCATAGGTGTTAAGAAAATATATTTGCTCACCGGCATGTGCTGACATGGCATCCAGGAACTGGTGGAGTACCCTGGATGCTGATGCCTGTGAGATCCCCATGATATCTCCAGTTGGCCTTTGGAAATGTACCTGTGGCTAGTATTCTTAACCCTACACATACCTTGGTATCCACTGGGATGGGTTCCCCTCTGTTGGTTCTGTGTGTGAGGCATGGCTGGCACATCTCAACAATTTGCTGCAGTATGTCCCTGTCCACCCTACAGTGTTCCGCTGTCTCCGGCTCATGTAGCCTAGGTTACCCTGGATCTGTTCACTCTTCTGCTTCTCCTCACTGTGGGTCAGTCGTCAGCATTTTCATTCTCACCACCCTCAGCCTCTTCCATAAATTGATGTATGAGAGCAACAATAGCCCCTATCATTTTGTTAGTTTTGTCAGGTAAAATTTCCCCATCTGTGTACACCGGTGGTGTAGAGTTTGTGGGGAAAAAACAGAGTGAAAGGTGTTTGCATAGTTTATAGTAGTGTGCTGGGCTGGGCTGCTGCCTGTGTAATTGGCTGATTCTGATACATTTCACCTGCTAGCTATGCTAGTTCTCCTTGATTGCCTTCCTACTGCTGTTTTCCCTTCCCATCGCCTTCCCGTTTAAGCCCCGAGGCACGACGCGCATACCCAGTGCTCAGATGTGAACATAGCTGCTATTTCCTGTTTTTTTATTTTGTTTTGTTTTACTTAAAACCTGGTGCACAGTACGCACACCCATTTAGGCAATGTAAACACTGCTAGGCAGCCTCAGACACACACCTCCTTCCTTAGCTGTACTTAGCTAAGGGCAAACATGTGGCACAGAGCTCCAATAAGGTTACAACATGCATGACACTCCCCCTTATGAGGTCATCTACCTCTTTATGCTTATACCATGGTGTTGCTGCACCTACATGGTTGGGTGCAAGCTAACACTGAGGGGAAATCTGTGATTCAGTATCAATCCCCTCATTTGCATAAAACTGACTGCTAATACATCGTTATAAAACTGACACTCAGCCTTCCCCCTTAGCAACCACTATTCCATGGTTTTGTTGTCTTATGCATGCCATTAACTATTATGGCAGAATTCTGATTTTGTTTTTTTCTTATTTTCGGGTCGATCCCATTTGCACACCGCTGCCCTACACTTACACCGCCGAAATCGACCAAAAAAAATAAAAGTTATTTTTTATAATTTTGCAACAATTTCCCATGCCAATGGCCATATATTTGGCCATTGGCATGCCTACTACATTGAATACAAGCTTTCTTTGGAGATGTCATGCCTCCGTTTTGTAATTTGCAGAAATTTATTCGGTTAGTAGCCGAATACATTTCTGCAGGTAACACTATTCCTGCACAGACGCCTGCCTGCTTCCTGGATCGCTAATTCACCTCATTTGCATAGTTTTCAACTGAAATGGGGGTAATTAGCATACAGAAGCGGTGTCCATGCAGGAATAGTGTAAAAGCACTTGTGCACGTCCTGGAAGCTCGTTCCTGGATCTCTTGTCGGCCATATTGCGTTCAGCAGCTCTTGCACTATTCCTGCACACCGTGCAGACCTTGCTAAATCACAGGGAATATATTCCACAATTTTTTGACTTTCTCACATGATAAAAAAATGTTCTGGTTTTTCTCTTTCCCACTATATAAATATATTATTTCCTTTTCTTTTTGTAAGGCATATTTGCCTTAACAGGTAATTTTTGTATTCCCAACCTACAGAAAAAATCTTGTCATTCAGTATTGTATTTACACCATCTATTTCTTTCTTTAATTGCTTTAATCTTTTCTTCTGAAGCATTTTCCCATGGATTTATACAATAATGGTCCAGATACCGTAAAGCTGACAGAATGTGGTGCCTTATGCCAGTATCACCATGAAATTTGCAGATAACATTGTAATATGATAATGCATGACAAGAAACTCAGAATAGCACATATGCCTTGGATTTCTGTTATGCTATATCAGGTATGTGCAACATACAGACATGTCATTCCACATGTTGAGGATGACAGTTGTCATGATGTCTCATTGTTATGATGTTGTTTCATGGTTTGGCAATACTGATGCCATGTGGGATCATATAAAGGCATATCTTGTCTATGTGCAGTCCTCATTTTCTGACTGCATCAAACAGCAATGTAACATTAATCTGTACACAGTGCTACAGATAACAAATTCCTTCACAGTACATTATGTCATGTTTGTTTTATGTAGATTCTAATAATGATCTTGGCTTAGGAATGCAAAGTATGAACATGTGCTGTTCATACAGCTAAACATTTGTAAAATTGCATTAATGTTATCTCTGTGTTTAGAAACTTTAAGAGTAATGGACAGCATGCTTTCCTCAGGCAGTGTGACAGTGTCATGTAGCATACAGCTTCTGTGAACAGAACCATGCATGTTGCTGTACATTATGGACACAGTAAGGTATGTGTGAAGGCCAAACTTTAAGAGTAATGGACAGCATGCATTCCTCAGGCAGTGTGACAGTGTCATGTAGCATACAGCTTCTGTGAACAGAACCATACATGTTGCTGTACATTATGGACACAGTAAGGTATGTGTGAAGGCCAAACTTTAAGAGTGATGGACAGCATGCATTCCTCAGGCAGTGTGACAGTGTCATGTAGCATACAGCTTCTGTGGACAGAACCATACATGTTGCTGTACATTATGGACACAGTAAGGTATGTGTGAAGGCCATGATATTCCTTGCTAAATTGCACATCACTAGGAAAACACATACATTTTTCCCCTCTTCTTCATTTCTTGTTAGTCTATCCATCCCACTCCCTTAAAATCTGAGAATGAGGTTGTTCTACTAGTGACTTTAATATTTCATGACAGAACAGACCTTCATAGCAGTTTTACAATATTAACCAAAAATTGCTCAGACATTTAGCAGGATTTAACAAGATATGCTGACCCCACAGTTAAATACTGATGTTAATGGAATGTTACAGATTACATATATGTTAGCAGGAATTCGCAGAGCAACTAAGCTATACACACCTACACTAAAATTTACATTAATATCAATGTGTAATATGTTTGTATAAACAAATGCTATGGGTATGTTAAATCAAAATAACAAATGGCGATATATGTGTCCCCTCTCAGGGTTTGAGCACACAGCATGCCAAGATGTAGACAAGCTGGTCCGTTCCCTTACAATCTGAGTAACCAGCTTCAGACAATGTTATTCTTAAAAAAAAAAATAAATAAATATATACTGCTCTATAAACCCTGATATTAGAAAGCTGATGTTATCAGAACATTACGGATTATGGCCATATTCGTAGACATTTGAAGACTATCTCAGTGAGTAGTTATCATGCACAACATAAACATTAAAGTATTGCAATCTGTGTCTTCCTCCGCCACAAGAGGATTGAATGTCCTAGACTTAATACTCACAAACATAGGGAGTTCCTGCACTACCCCCTGTGTGTTCCCCTCCTTCATAAGGTATGATCATAAATCAGTCTTGTTGAAGTAAAGATCATACTTGACCCCGCAAGAGCAAAAGGAATGAAACATTTCTCCAATGCAAACTCTAGCATCTTAAGCGATGGCATATATAGTTTCAACCCCCCTGCTGCCACTTTCAACAATAGCTCCTATACAGAGGTGTACACAAATGCCCTGTATAAACACCTATACAAATGTATAGACTCAGCTGTACCTGAAGGGATCAAAACAAGGTCTTCACAAAAAAAAAAAAAAAAAAAAAACACCTTGTGGACATATAGGTTATACAACAAGAGAAATAAAACTAATATTGAAGAACAAGAGGGAATTGACTGAGCAAAGGAAGGAGACCCTCCACAGCATGAACAAGCAAATTAGATAACTTGTAAAGTCCTTTAAAGCCAATTACGAACCTAAACTAGCATCCCTAGCTAAAGATAATCATAAGGCATTCTTTAGCTACATCAGAAATCTAAAAAGGAAGGTTCAGCTTTGTGCTAAACTAGTACTGGATGGTACCACTCATAGTGAAGCTGAGGACATCACCCACCTGTTAGCAGACAGATATGACACAAACTTCACCCCCCTGTCCCTACCAGGTATACCCCAAAGCATACCCGTCACTAGTTCTCTACCTAGTATCTCCAAAGAGCAGGTCATAACTCCACTCTCCATGACCAAAAACACAGCCTCTATGGGACTGGATAACATCCCAGGCTGCATACTAAGTGGTCTAAAATGGGGCCTATCCAAAATGCTTGGCATTCTCTTCAACCACAATCTAAGTACTGGCTTTGTCTCAGCAGGGTGGGAAACAGCAACAGTAATTCCCTTGTACAAAGGTGGTCCATCAACTGACCCTGGGAACTATAGTCCCTTAAACCTAACCAGCCTTATCTGCAAGGCCATGGAAAGAATCATCATGGGCCTTATCAGCAAAGATATAGATGATTTTCAAACTCTTGTCTCAGCCCAATTTGGCTTTGTTAAGGGTAGATCATGCTTATTAAACCAGGTGAATTTCTTCAAGAGTGGATGAAGCCATGGATGAAGGTAAAATAGTACATACAGCCTATCTTGGCTTAGTCAAGGCTTTTAACACAATTCCCCACTCAGGCATCTTTGAGAAACTCACTCATCTGGGAATTAACCCATATGTCACTAGATGGGTAGCCAACTGGCTCACCAACAGAATGCATACAATCAGAGTTGGGGATTCCACCTCTACCAGCAGACCAGTTACCAATGGTGTACCACAAGGATCTTTGCTGGGTACCCTATTGTTTGGAAACTATTTCTCAGAAATCCAGGTGAAAATAGATGGCCTGTGGCTTACCAAATTTGAAAATTATTGCAAACCGGTTGCAATTATTGAGTCCCCCAACAATGTTGACATACTTTAAAGAGGAATTGCACAGACAAATGATTAATACTAAAGCCACAGACTTAAACAAAATGCAAAAAAAATGCATTATCATCCCTTTTGGAAAAGAGGGAGTCCCTGCAAATTACAGTGTTAACAGTTCCTCCTTAGCCCAGACCCTGTGGTGAGAGATTTAGAAGCACAGGTTGACAACAATCTTAACTTTGATCACCATGCATCCACAGTGTATAGGGAGGCCTTCTACATTGCACATCTCACAAGTAAGTGCATTGCATCCAGAGCTAAGGATGTTATAACTCCTCTGTACTCATCCCTCATCAGACCACTAACAGAGTACAATGCTCCTTTCTGTATGTACCTCACCAGACACCTGCAGCTGCTGGAGAGAACACGGAGGTTTCTCACCAAGAAAATTCAGGGCCTTCAATACATGACTTACATGGACAGATTGAAGTCCCTGTCACTGTACTCTGTATCTTATAGTCTGCTGAGAGGCGACTTGTGCCTGACCTACAGAGCAATCTCAGTCCCTGCCCTAATGGAAATGCTGCACATCTGCAAGTCAAATGGGACAAAATGTACTTGCTTTAGGGATCTTAACCTAGCCTGTGATGTTAACAAGACATGCTGGAGAGACAGATATGTCTCCCAGAGATGGCCACTCCTCTGGAACAAACTCCCAGTTCACATAATACAGAGCTCTTCAATGACCCTATTTAAGTGTAACTTAGATAACTGGGTAGGAAACTGGAAATTTACCCCAGGGGTGTTACCTATGTCCCTCAGTTGGTGCTGATCATAGACTCACACTGCAAATATACATGCATGCATACATACAAATGTTTCAAGCATGGGCATTAAAGCCCTTCTAGCTTGCCAATATGCCAAAACATGTGTTCCCATAATAAATGTCCAGGCTGTTCTTAAAAATATCTAAACTGTACTTGCTTTAATGTAATTTGGTAGTCTGTTCCAAGCATCAGCTACTCTGTCAGAGAACCAATTAGTACACTTCTCATTCCTATAGAATCTTCTACATAGGTTATCTGATGATTCTCTAGTACTTTTTGATAACCCCAAACATTCAAAGAGGTAGTTGTCCCTAAATGCCTTATATACCTGAATAAAATCTCCTCTTAAATATCTGTAAGAGACACTGTACAAGTTCAGCTATTTTAGTATTTCATAATAACTTAGATTTTCACATCCATGGATGCCCTTAGTATATTTCAGCTGTACTTTTTCCAGTTTATTCATGCTTGTTTCCTATGGGGTTTCCATATTGTTATTCCATACTCATGTTTGGGTCTAATGTAACTAACAAACAATGACTTCATTATGTTTGATTTCCTAGACTTTTAAAATCTTTTTATACAGCCTTGAGTTCTATAACTATCATTAGCCAATTAGTTGATATGATTAGAAAAACTCATAGCTGAATCTACCCATATACCCAGGTCCTTAAATGAGTCTACAGTTTCAATCACTGTGTGCTGTATTAAATATTCACCTTTCAGTTTGTCTCCCAAATCTCATAATGCTTAGTTTTTGATGTATTTATCAACATATTATTCTCCTGTGCCCAAATGGTCAATGTAGTCTAATTATTTTGCAGACATGCCTTATCTGTAACACTTGTAATCAGTTTACCCAATTTCAGGTCATCAGCATATAGACTGTAGAACACCTCAGATGAAAAAGTAAGGTCTGAAAGATACAATCTAAACAAGTGAGACCCTAGTACAGAGCCCTGTGGGACACCTTGACTGTAACCAAGGATTTCACCTGTCCAGTTGGTGTGTGATACTTGCCATGTCCTATTTGTAAGCCATGCAGCTATCCATCTTATCAACAGTACATCAATACCTAGTTGTACTAATTTATTGATCAGTGTTTTGTGCATGACCCTGTCAAATGCTGAAGTTAAATCTATATAAATCACACCACAGCACAATTTTTCATTCATAGCTGTTATTACATTGTTATAGAACATCATGTTACAGGTGGTAATAGACCTATTTTCAACATATGCATACTGATATATGGTTTCAAGTCTCAATCTATCCATTTCTGACAATAACTTATCCAATATTACCTTCTCCATTATTTTTCCACAACATGAAAGTAGACTTAAGGATCTATATGGTTCTGTGTTTGTCCTATTCCCCTTTCCCTTAAACACAGGTTTAATAAGTGCATGTCTCCAATCTTGAGGAATATCCCCATATTTATATGACCTAGTGAATAATAGATGTAATGGCAGTGTAAGTTCTTGCTTAAGTGTTCTCAAATCATTGTTACTTATTCCGTCTCCTTCCTGCACTTTGTTTTGATCCAGTTTGCACAATTCTTTTTCAATATAATCTAATTTGATTCCAGTATCTGGGGTTACCTGGATGTCACTAGGCCAACTTACCACCCCTTTTGTGGAGCCAAACTGTTTTGCATAAGATTTTGTAAATATATCTGTAATCTGTTGTGTCTGAGAATACATTTTAGAATCTACACATAGTTCATCAATTTGTGCATCTTTACTCCTTCCACAGCTTATGTATCTATAAAAAGGATTCCTATTATGCTCAATATCTTTATATACATTTTCTTCAAATTTTTCTTGATCTTGTCTAACACTTGTCCAGCTTGTTTATTTCAGTTTTCAAAGTTGTAGTTCGACCTCTCTTCCATTTCCTATATTTTTTGTCTCTCACCTTAATCAGGTATCTTGTCCTTAGGGAAATATACCCCCCTGATGTTACGTGCCTATTTCCTGATGTTAAACATTTTTTGACTTTTTGCACTCAAACAATTTCTCTTTCAAAAATTTCTACATTCCATCTGCAGTTTTTCCACTGAACACCTCACTCCAGTTAGTTTTATACAGCAACTTTTTTGCTTCCCTATAATCTGTAATTAACCTTCTGTGCATTGGCTTAGATTTCAGTTAGGCAGAATAATCTAGCAACAAATTAACCTTTATGACCCCATGATCACTGCACATCAATGGTGGTAAAACTTGACTTGAAGGTACAGTAATTTCATTAGGAACACAAATGATATCTAGTATATTCCGTCCCCTGGTAGTTTTTTTACAATATGAAGCATTTGTTGTTCCTGAAAATACTCTGTGAATAATTGTTTTACTAACGTTGTTAAATTAATATTATTCCCGTCTGTTTCTGGTAAATTTAAGACCCCAGCTAATCTTATTCTTCCCTCCTGTGTTTCATGTAAGAAATGTATGAATTCCTCTAGGTCATCTGCACTTGACTTTGGTGGTCTGTACACTCCAACAATTGTTATATGTTATAATATAGACCATACAACTTGGTCAATAAGTGAGCAAGGGTATAACATGGCTAGCCTTATAAAGGCCCTAGGGCCAGTAGCCTTTTAACCTCCTATGAACCTGTAAAAAAGTACTATGAATAAAGTTAACCAAGGTAACTGGAACAGCTATATGGTTCCTCTCTGTTTATTTATTTTTATTTATTTCACATTTGTTAACCGGGTTAGTCCAACTGAATTTGCAAACAAACCCATTTTCAGTGGAGACCCGAAGGGAAAAGCCCCAGCAAACATAAGTGAAGATAAAGTGACAACATACAAATACTAAATAACAATCACAATACAAAATAATTGTAAAAAAGAAAAGTTTATTAACTACTTGCATTGCACTGATAGTAAGCAACCCATTTTCAGTGGAGACCCAAGGAGAAAGAGCCCCAGCAAAAATAAGCAAAGATAAACATACAGGACAAAAACTATTACAGATAACAATGCAAATGCAAAATTAATTATAAAGAGAAAAACAAAAGAAAAAAATTATGAACATTAAGGGTTGCACTGATAGCAGTGGTCTAAATTTCCTACATATAAGAGTAAAAACAAAAGGATAATTGTTCAAAAGAAGGAAAATGTACAGACATTGATAGGAAGTGGGTGGGAAAGATAAATAGTGTGGAGAATGGGAGGTGGGGAAGGAGGGGGCTATAGTAGGGCTATAATAGTAGAGCTGAGGGTTTAGGAGGTTAGTTTAAGCAAAAGTTACTAACAGAGAAAGAAAGTTAGGAGATGCAACAGGTTATACAGTAGAACAGACTAAGACTATGTGTGGTCAAGGCAACGGCATAATTTCAAGTTTAGTCGGTGGGATTTAAGTTCCTTTTTAAAACAGGGAAAGGAATGGTTGGATCTACTATGAAGAAGGAGTTTGTTCCAATTTAGTGAGACAGAGTATTTGTAAAGTAGTTTGCCAATATTCCTTTTGGGTTTATAAACTTGAGAGAAGATGCTTTTCAGCACTCTGGAGAGGCCGGTTTGGGGGGGGGGGGGTAGAGAGTAACATGGGAGGCGAGAGTAGGGCAGGCAGAGGGTTTGGGATTGGAATCCACAACATGCCAAAATTTAGACATGCTGGCTGGTTGTTTTACAGACAGAGCTAACAGTCAGCATATAATTCTTAAATCAATGGATAATGCTCTTCAAACTCTATTAGAAAGCTGATGTTATCAGAACATTATGGATTACTGCCATATTTGCAGAAATTTGAAGACAATCTCAGTGAGTTGTTACCATGCACAACATAAACATAAATACAAATTATTGCAATACGGTTCTTCCAAAAAATGCTATGTGTGAAGTTAACAAAAAAATGCCATGGATGGAGTAAACAGGTACAGATATGTGTTTCCCATATGTAGAATGGAACCCACATCACGTCAAACTTCAGACACACTGGCTAATTATTTTACAGGATGAGCTAACAGTCAGCAAGAGTTTCATTTTAGAAAAAGGTACTTACTGCAGGTGTTTATTAGAAGACCTGCAGAAAATGGACAAATATGGAAAATGCAAATAATTTTTGGACCTTTTATTGTAAAGAAATAACAGCGATCAGCACATAACTAAAAACATATGTGTAAGCAGTCACCAGGCATTAATCTTTAAATTAAATAAACATTTCTGTGTACTTTTTCTAGGAGGAGTGATGTAATGAAGTTATACCCTTGTTTTTATTCCAACTTGTGATGATGCAATAGGTGATACTGTGGGACTATAATGGAAAACTATGAATTGTGGAGCCATCTGTGGCCTAGATGCTATAGGCTTCTGTGATGTATAATGGCAGTGGCTAAATGAAATTATGTAGTTAGATGTTGTAAAACATATGCCCATCTACAAAGGACATACTTATGGATGATATTATATACATTATTAAATAAATTAACAACATGGGAATCACACCCATAGCTAAGAAGACAGCATTTAGCAAGTCCAATTAAGTATCTCTATGAGCCTATAGTGATAGCAGCAAATTCATGGTTATAAAAACATCCATCTGATATATATATATATATATATATATATATATATATATATATATATATATAGGACAGAGAACTATCTATACAATATGTAGCGATGCTCAGCTATACATAGAATATTGATACTGTAGGGATCTATAGGGTGCTTCCACACCTCTGCAACCCTTTTTTAAAGCTCTTCCACATCCTGTAATCGTGGTGATGAACCTGCACTCCAATGCGTTCGATCCCTGTCCTCCATTGGTGCTACCTCATGATCCAGTTCCATATGTCGATCATGGTGAAGTTCCTGGGTCTGGCCCTCATCCTCTGCTCCAATTCAGTGTACATGGTCAGCATCTGAGTTGTCTTCTTGCCAGCCCAGTTGGGTGCATGGTCATTTCTCAGCCTCCTTGAAATAGGCATCACAATCTACAATTTGAAAAAGTCTCGAAAATGTAAAAACAGAGAAATGCTCCCTGAGGTACTACTCAGTTTGCAATTAGCAATGGTCTGATCAGTAAATGTATCAAAATCAATATTTGGAAGTGGCACTGATGTCATGTTAACAGATCATTTCTTTAACATTTGTTTACTGGAAAGTCCGACTTGGAATGAAGCCAATTTTCAGAGGAGCCCCAGGGAGAAATGCCCCAGACGCATGTCTTTGTAACAAGGGAGGAAATATAAGCACCCAGAGGAAACCCACACAGATGCAGAGAGGACATGCAGAATCTGCACAGAAGGCACCCCAGCCAAGAATCAAAATGGAGAACCTCTTGCTGTGAGGTGACAACTTAACCGCTGCATCACTGCATCATCCATGGGCACATGTCACACGTAGTACCATTTATTGATACCTATTGGGTGTTTACACGGTACACCAGGGTGTTTTGGCACATAAAGATAATTTAAGTGGATGTGCATGAATGGCATTCCAAAAACAAGAATTTTAATGAACCTAATTATATGTGCACAATTGGTACTTAAAGATGGGTAGACACAAGTTACACTTTGATTCTGGGATTCAGAGTGAGAGGTACTTTGGCAATTGCTAGCATTTCTGTTTTAGTGATGATTAGTACATCTCTTAAAGTTAGTCATTTCAAAAGATACACATTTAAATTAATATTTACTCAAAATGTTATATTTAACAGAAGTTGTTATATGTTAGTGGAGTGATGTTGTCTTGAACTTTATGCATACAGGTGTCCTTCTAAATAAGCCTCAACAAGCAAATAAGACAACTTGTCAAATCCTCCAAGAGCTCCTTTGTAATAAACCTAGCAGGTATTGCCAAGAATAACCATAAGGCCTCTTACAGCTACGTTCATAACCTAAAGGGTAGGGCCCAAGCATGTGCAGAACTAGTGGCCTACGATATCACACACACTGACCCCACAGAGATAGCAAACCTGCTGGTGGATAAGTCTGGCAAACATTTCACTCCCTTATCCCCTCCTAACTTGCAACAAACCCTCCTCCAAACTTCACCCCGCCCTACATATCTGAAGAGCAGGTCCTCACAGCCCTGTCAAAGGCAAAAAAACACAGCCTCTTTGGGACCAGATGACATCCCAGGCTGTCTTCTAAACAGGTTAAAACATGAACTAGCATCACCAATAAGTATGTTTTTCAATCATAGCATAACCACAGGCTTTGTTTCTGCAGAATAGGGAACAGCTACAGTTATCCCCCTCCAGAAAGGTGGCTTAGCAACAGATCTGGGGAATTACAGACCCATAAGCCTGACCAGCCTCATCTGTAAAGCCATGAAACATATCATCGTGGACCTCATAAATAAAGACATAGGTGACTGTCAAACTGTGGATCTTACCGAATTCAGCTTTGTGAAGGGCAGATCCTGCCTGTTTAAATCTGGTGGATTTCTTTGAAAGTGTGATCAAGGCCATACTTAAATATGGCAAAGGTTTTCTACATAATCCCACATTCAGGCATTACCGACAAACTTAGCAAACTGAATGTAAACCCCTTCATTGTAAGATGGGTTGCCAACTGGCTCACAAACCAGACACACACTATCAAAGTGGGTGACTCCATACCAACCAGCAGACCTGTTACTAGTGGGGTGCCACAGGGGTCACTGCTGGGCCCCCTACTGTTTGATATATACTTCTCAGAAGTTCAGGTCAAAACTAAGGGGTTGTGGCTGACCAGGTTTGCAGACGACTGCAAACTAGATGCAATCATTGATTCCCCAAATTATATCTGTATACTCCAGGAGGTCTTACGCAGACCAACAACTGGTGTCTTAGTCACAGTCTCAAACTGAATGCAAAGAAATACAACATCATTCCCTACAGCACAAACAATGTTTCTTCACACTATCTAATCAACAAAAATACCCTAAGTACCCATGAAGTGGTAAGGCACATGGAATCACAGGTTGACTGTGACCTTAACTTCAACCATCTGCTTCTTTTTTGTCTTGAAAATAATTATTTCACATTTAATGATGTTATCTTCCATCAATGTCAAGGTACAGCCATGGGGGCTCCTTTTGCCCCCATGTATGCAAACCTTGCTATGGGTTTATATTAACTGGAGTATTTGTATCACTCTGAAGTTTTCAATAATCATGTAATGTATTATTATACTTATTGATGACCTCATTTTTATATGTCAAGGAGTTTGTGAAGAAGTTAAAAAAATTGTTAGTGGGTTACATCAGAATATGTTCGGTTTTTGCTTTAATGGTTTGCGAGTTGCTAGGGCTGTAACTTTTTTAGATATTGCACTTACTATTAGTAATGATAAATTGATTACATCAGTACATAGGAAATTTGAACATGGAGGTTGGTATTTATTTGGCAGTAGTTGTCATCCACCCCATACTATTTCTTCACATCCTTATGCTGAATGCCTTAACATTAGAAGACTATGCAATAATGAGGTGGATTTTAATAGAGAAATTGATAGACTATATCATATGTTTATTTCTAGGGGATACCATCTGGATAATATATCTACTGCTATCAACAGGGTTATAGAGGGAGGCAGTACTAAATATAGAGCCCAGAATTATGTTCAAAATCATGTTGATATGTATTAAAATAGGATAGATAAAAAGAGAAAAATATATGTTATTACTACTTATGGTTTATTTAGTTCTATACTTAATAATATAGTAAAATATTATTGGCATTATTAATTTAAATACAATGAACTAGCCAATATTTTGTGTCCTTATATAGGTGTATCATACAAGAAAGGTAGAGTATCTTAGTACATAATAATTTTATTTTTCCAGTTGATCCTATTACTATTGTTGATATACCCTTAGGTACTTATTCATGTGGACATTGCAATGTTTGTATATATATGGTCAGAACATTTGATTTTATTAATGGACACAGGTTGTCTCCGTCAGAAATATTTAACTGTGAAACACAAGCGGTTATTTATGCCCTACAATGCTCATGTGGCCTTGTATACATTGGAGAAACAAAAAGAAAGTTTAAATGCAGGCTACAGGAGCATATTATGAATATAATAAACAATAAGACAGAGAAACCTGTGGTCAAACATTTTTTAAAATGTCATAATTCCAATGTATATGATTTAAAGGCTAGCATTTTTGAAAGATTACCTGTAGGATTTTGTTCAGATGAAGTATAGAAAAGGAAACTAATGTATAAAGAGACTGCATATTTTAAAGTTTAATACTATGTCCCCTTTGGGATTGAATCGTGAATGTAATTGGAAAGTTTTGATCTAATTGATTGCTTTTAATTGTATAATTGATGTGTGGGTATATATATATATATATATATATATATATATATATATATATGTGTGTGTGTGTGTGTGTGTGTGTGTGTGTGTGTGTGTGTGTGTGTGTGTCTTTTTATATATTTTTTGTACTCCTTGAAGGCTTGTGCCGAAGCGCTGGAGAGAGAATAAATTCTTTTAACTGATCCTGGTTTCTGGTTGGTGTATTTCCATTACCAATAAACTTAGCAAACTGAATGTAAACCCCTTCATTGAAAGATTGGTTGCCAACTGGCTCACAAACCAGACACACACTATCAAAGTGGGTGACTCCATACCAACCAGCAGACCTGTTACTAGTGGGGTGCCACAGGGGTCACTGCTGGGCCCCCTACTGTTTGATATATACTTTTCAGAAGTTCAGGCCAAAACTAAGGGGTTATGGCTGACCACGTTTGCAGACGACTGCAAACTAGGTGCAATTATAGGTTTATAGGTTCATACTAGGCTATCTGCCCTAGGGCATTTATAAGCCTAGCCAGAGTTGTGTGGCTTTCACCACCCCTTAGGTTGAAGAATACTATACCCATTAGTTTGCCGTGCCTCTGTCCAGCAGTGATACAGAGATGATCCCCGGGGTAAACCTACGATCTCCCATCCACTGGTCAAGATTCCTCTTGAACAGAGCCAGCGAGGTGCTCTGTCTCACATGGACC
This sequence comes from Protopterus annectens, assembly GCF_019279795.1. NCBI lineage: Eukaryota > Metazoa > Chordata > Ceratodontiformes > Protopteridae > Protopterus > Protopterus annectens. The sequence continues at coordinate 1,646,027,932 of NC_056737.1, read as the reverse complement.
GGGATTCTGTTCCACAGCATAGGGAGTCTCTGGGTGATGAATCTGTCCCTCCAGCACGTCCTATTTATATCCGTGTTGAGGTTTAAGTCTCTTGCTCTTGTGGCTCTGGTGGATTTGGATTTTTTGAGGTGGAGCATGTCCATTAATTCTGGGTTGGACATGGCCTTGTATGTCAGGCACAGGTCACCTCTGAGCAGACGGTATGCGACTGAATAGAGCTGGAGTTTCTTTAGCCGGGCAGCATATGGCATATTTTTGAGCCCCTTTATCCTTTTGGTGAGGAACTTTTGGGGTCTTTCCAATTGCTGCAGGTGTCGGGTAAGATACATTCCGAATGGGGCATTGTACTCAATCATTGGTCTGATAAGTGAAGAGTACAGGGGAACAATGAACTCCCATGATCTGGATGTGAATCCCTTCATAATCAGGTGGGCAATGTAGAAGGTCCTCCTAACCACTTTGGCAATGTGAGTGTCAAAAGAAAGGTTACTGTCAACTTGGGTCCCTAGGTCCCAGATAACCTCTTCTGTGCTTAATGGATTGCCACCTATGTGGTAACTTGGGGTTACCTTGTTTTTACCAAAGGGTATGACTATACATTTTTTGGCGTTTAGCTTAAGGCCATGGCTCTGGCACCAGTTATCTGTTTCTATGAGACCTCTCTGAAGGATATCTATGTCTGATGGATTTTCAACTATGGCGCCCAGTTTGCAGTCATCTGAAATCTTTGTCAGCCACAATCCTCCTATGTTTGCCTGCACTTCTGAAAAGTAGATGCCAAACAAGAGTGGGCCCAGGACTGAGCCCTGTGGGACACCACTTGTGACAGGCTTTGAGTCTGACATGGTGCCAGCAACTCTGACCCTGTGGGTTCTGTCACTCAGCCAGTTTGCAACCCATCTTGTGATGTATGGGTTGACATTTAAGCTGATGAGTTTTTCAATGATACCCGAGTGGGGTATTGTATCGAAGGCCTTAGCCAGATCGAGGTAGGCTGTATGGACTGCCTTTCCCTCATCAATGATCTTAAATCATCATGCACCCCTCAGAACCATTAGAATAAAAACTAACTATGCCCGATGGCTAAGAAAGGATACTAAAACTATAATGAAAGAAAGGGACAAGGCCTGTATTCAGTATAAAAAAAACAAAACCACTACTTTGAGACAAAACTATCTAGAGCTCCGTAACAAAGCCTAAAAAAAAATCAAAATAGCATTAGCAGCCCCACACCAATAACTAAACCAACCCACCCCAGTATGCAAAACAATACCCCCAGTTTTCACCTTCACTCCGTGTCCAGCAAGGCAATTTCTAAACTCCTTAGGAAACTTAAACCAACCAGCTGATAATGCTACCAGGAGACTTCCTTCAGATATCAGCTGAAGCTATAGCCTATCCTGTCTCTATTCTCATAAATAGATCTCTATTAGAATGCAAAGTTCCAATCACATATTATTCCACTGCACAAAGGAAGTAACTCCTTAGAGCTCACCAGCTATCGCCCAATAGCAATCCCATCACCTTTATCCAAAATATTAGACGGAGTTGTTCATAATCAACTAATGCAGTACCTCCAAAATAACAACCTACTCTCATTATGCCAGCATGGCTTTAGACCTTCCCATAGCACCACCACAGCATTACTTTTATTCACTAGTATAGTTAACCACGATAGAAACAATGGTCTATTGGTTTCTTCCATATTCTTAGACTTATCAAAAGCCTTTGATATGGTAAATCACAGTATGCTTCTTGAAACTTTATCTACCCTAAATATAAATCCCCCCTCTATATCATGGTTCAACAGCTACTTATCTGGCCATCAGCAAGCAGTCCCATGACAGGCACAATTGTCTCCCCTGTTACCAGTTACCATAGGAGCCCTTCAAGGATCTATCTTTTGCCCTTTGCTGTTCTCTTTATTTACTAACAAGATCTCTTCATCCTCACCCACTGCCTCAGTAGTACAATACGCAGATGACACCACTCTTATATGTGCTGCCCCCACCCTAAGTGAACTACAAATCCTAACCCAAAATAACTTCACCCTAGCCGGAACTTGGTTCACTAACATCAAACTTCTTCTTAATCCCAAAAAGACTTTTCATCCCAGCTAGATCTCCTCCTCTAAATAGTTATTTCACCATCTACTCTAAAGAAATCATTCAAATTAGTCCAACCACACACACTAAACTGCTAGGTGTAGAAATAGACAATAACCTGAGGTTTGATTTCCACATAGCAGAAACCATCAAGAAAGTTAATAAAACACTTGGACTCCTCTACAGGAACAAACAGTTTATGACTAAACACACCAAAGCAACCATCGTAAGGACTTATCTTCTAGCCACCCTCCTCTATGCCTCTCCCATCTTGACTAATCTCAGCCAAACCGATCTAAATAAAATGGAATCTTGCTACAACAAGATTGCTAAGTTTGCTACTGAAGCCTCATATAGGTCTCACCACTGTCTATCCCTTAAGCAGCTCAACTGGCTTGAGTTGCCTCATATACTTCTACTCAATCAACTCTCTATAGCACACAAACTGTACTACCTTTCTGAGAAAACCCCAGCACTTCAGCATCTAATTCAGCCCCACATTCCTTCTAGAGCCTTAAGATCTAGTAACCAGAACCTCATAACTGTCATCCAACATAGAAATGATGCCGGTAAATCCCTCTTTGCCAGCACCATTGCTAAAACCTGGAACACACTACCAAGCCAAATAACTTCTACCACCTCATTTATTCATTTAAAAAAACTCCTGAAAACCTACTATTTAAGCGACTGGCTATGTTCCTGCCACTCTCCAGGCTAACCCAAACCAAGAGAATGTTTCTGTGTACAGCTAAGTTCCCCTGAAAGCTTGTGAACCCATTGATATTTACTTGACAAAACTTATAACTGTTAAAATAATACAAATGCTGTTTTGATTTTATTATGTATCTCAATGATTGCCTACTATAAGAATTGTTTATCTCTAACATATTGTGTATGTTTGCTATAAGTATGCTCTATTTTTTTCTCTTCTCTCATGTACTGTATTGTATTGTGGAGCTTTTCTCCCTGGGCCTCTGCTGAAAATGGACCTGTGTCCAGTTGGACTTTCCAGGTAAACAAATGTAAAATACATAAATAAATAAATAAATCATAGAACTATAGGAAATTACTAGGCTATCCACTCAGAGGTTGTTTTAAGCCTAGCCATTTTGACCCAATGTAATACCATAAAAGTGCTAGTCAATACCAAAGATTGCATTTAGTGATGACTGCCCATGTCCAGGAAGGTTGTGGGTGCTATCCCCAACACGAATTTGAGGTGTCCCATCCACTCGTCCAGGTTCCACTTGAACAGTGCCATAGAGGTGCTCTGTTTCACATGAATTGGTAGCCTGTTCCAAAGATGTGGCAGTCACTGGGCAATAAATCTGTCCCTCAGCTTGTCCTATTTAAGTAGCAGGTCATATTTAAGTCCCTTGAATGAGTAGCTCTAGACCCATTTGATTTACAGATACGCAGCAAGTTCATTAGGTTTCAGTCTTGGATTGTTCTGTAGGCCAGGACTAAGTTTCCCCTAAGAAGTCTATATGATACGGAGTATAGTGACAGGGACTTTAGTCAGTCTGTGTAAGGCACATGCTGGACCCTCTTGATTTTTTTTGTTAGAAATCTCTGAGGTCTGTCTAATTGATGTAGGTGATTAGTATGGCACATGCCGAATGGGGCATTATATTCAATTATGGGCCAGTAAGTGCAGAGTATGGGGAGGTTATAATTTCTTTTGCTTTCAAGTGTGCTATGTGGAAAGTTTTCCTTACTATGGTAGACATGTAATGGTTGAAGTTAAGGTCACAGTCAACCTGTGATCCCAGGTGCTTTACCACATTATGGGTACTTAGGGCATTTTTGTTGATTTGATAGTGTGAAAAAAACATTGTTTGTGTGAAGGGAATGATGTTATATTTCTTTGCATTCAGTTTGAGACTATGACTAAGACACCAGTTGTTGGTCTGCGTAAGACCTCCTGGAGTATACAGATATAATTTGGGGATTCAATTCAGCCACCCCCATAGTGCCTTTTTTAGACAAGGCTCAAACTCTAAACCCACCGCCCTAGAAAACAATAATGGAAAAAAACTAAGGGTAATGCTGCTCAATGCCAGAAGTCTAAATCTCAAGATGCACGCCCTCGAAGCCCTCCTCAGTATGGAGAACATCGATGTCTGTGCTGTGACTGAAACCTGGTTCAAGGCTCCTGAGAGCACCCCGGCACTATCAGGTTTTACCTCATATCATGCGTTCCGGCCCCAAAATCTGGACCGTACCACAAAAGGAGGGGGTGTATCCATATCATCAAGGATACCCACACCTCCAGGCTGGTGGCAACTCACGAAGCATCAGAGACCATTCAGGTGCAATTAACCATAGGAAAAACTGCTCTACAGTTTGTAGCATGTTACAGGCCACCCTCTCAAACTCAGGAACCCCACACAGCCTTCCTGAAGACACTGGAGAGTATAAATGTCTCTCCAAACACCATCATATTGGGTGACTTCAACTACCCAAACATAGACTGGGAACATTACTCAAGCCCCAATACCCTAGCCCAAAGGTTCCTGGAGTTCATAAACTCAAATGCTATGGAACAACTTGTCGCCATTCCCACAAGAGGTGAAAATATGCTAGACCTGATCATCACAAACATGGGGACAAAATGCTCCACACCGGAAGTATATCCCTCATTGGTGAGATCAGACCATAAACTAATCTCACTGGAGATCCTCATCCCGCCCCCACCCCCAACAAAAAAGACCACAGTGAAGAACTTCTCAAAAGCCAACTTCACACTTCTTAAGACTGGTGTGGTATCCTTCAAGGCCCTTGAGCCATTGGAAACCACAACCCATGCTGCTGAATCCCTTACAAATGCTTTCTACGAGCACCTCCAGGATTGCATGGATCAAGCAATCCCAAATAAAATCAAGACCCTTTCCACCAAAGGCAAGCGCCCGATCTGGTGGACCCCAGCCATAAACAAACTTTACAACAAGAGGAGAAAGCTACTACAAGATAGAGCAAAATCCCTAAAAGGGAAGACATCTCTGATCAATACTAGTAAAAAATTATGATCACTCATAAAATCATCCAAGGCCAACTTTGAGAGAAAAATCACCAAGGGCTCAAAAGACAATCATAAGGCCTTCTTTAGCTATGTTAGAAATCTGGGTGGAAACTCCCAGATATGCTCAGAATTAGTCCAAAATTATACAAAAATCACTGAACCCACAGACATTGCAAACATACTGGCAGACAGGTTCAGTGAAAATTTCTCCCAAAAGGAGAAATATCTATCCCAGCAGAGTGTAGCCTCCCAATCATCTCAAATGCCCAGGTGAGAGCTGCTCTCTCTAAAGCTAAAAACACAGCAGCAATGGGACCGGATGGTGTCCCCGGCTGTGTGCTACACGAACTCAATGAGGAACTAAACCCACACATAAGGCTGCTGTTTAATCTTAGCCTTACCACAGGATACGTACCCAAAGAGTGACGTACGGCAACTGTGGTCCCACTCCACATAGGCGGTGCTTCTACGGACCCTGTTAATTACTGCCCCATAAGCTTAACAAGCCTGGTCTGCAAAGCTATGGAGAGGATCATAATGGAACTCATAAATAAAGACATAGGGGACCTACAGACATTGGATCCTACCCAATTCGGCTTTGTCAAGGGCAGATCATGCCTCTTGAACTTGGTCGACATTTTTGAAACAGTCACCAAGGCCATTGATGAGGGTAAGGCAGTTCACACAGCCTACCTTGACCTTGCAAAAGCTTTCGACACAATACCCCACTCGTGTATCATAGAAAAGCTCACCAGCTTAAATGTAAACCCATACGTCACAAGATGGGTTGCAAACTGGCTCAAGGACAGAACCCACAGGGTTAGAGTTGCTGGTGCCATGTCAGACTCCAAGCCGGTCACAAGCGGTGTCCCACAGGCCTCAGTCCTGGGCCCCCTCTTGTTCGTCATCTACTTTTCAGAAGTGCAGGCAAACATAGGAGGATTGTGGCTGACAAAGATTTCAGATGACTGCAAACTGGGCGCCATAGTTGAAAATCCATCAGACATAGATATCCTTCCTCCTTGTTTGGCATCTACTTTTCCGAAGTACAAGCAAACACAGGAGGGTTATGGCTGACAAAGTTTGCAGATGACTGCAAACTGGGCGCCATAGTAGAAAACACATCTGATACAGCTATCCTCCAGAAGGGTCTCACAGAAACGGATAACTGGTGCCAGAGCCACGGCCTAAAGTTAAATGCCAAAAAATGCATAGTCATACCCTTCGGGAAAAACAAGGTTACCCCTAGCTACCAAATAGGTGGCAATCCACTGAGCACAGAAGAAGTTATCAGGGACCTGGGGACCCAGGTTGATAGTAGTCTGTCATTCGACACCCATGTAGCTAAAGTAGTTAGGAAGACCTTCTACATTGCCCACCTTATCATGAAGGGATTCTCATCTAGATCAAGGGAGGTCATAGTCTCCCTTTACTCATCACTCATCAGACCAATGATTGAGTACAATGCCCCATTCGGAATGTATCTGACCCGACACTTGCAGCAGCTGGAGAGGCCACAAAGTTCCTCACCAAAAGGATAAAGGGTCTCAAAAATCTGTCCTATGCTGCCCGACTGAAAGAACTCCAGCTCTATTCAGTCGCTTACCGCTTGCTCAGAGGTGACCTTTGCCTAACATACAAGGCCATGTCAAACCCAGATTTGATGAATATGCTTCACCTCAAAAAGTCTAGATCCATCAGAGCCACAAGGGCGGGAGACTTAAACCTTGACACGGCTATTAATAGGACGTGCTGGAGGGATAGATTCATCACCCAAAGACTCCCTATGCTGTGGAACAAAATCCCGGTACATGTGAGGCAGAGCACCTCGCTGGCCTTGTTCAAGAGAAATCTTGACCAATGGATGGGAGATCACAGATATACCCCAGGGATTACCTCAGTGTCACTGCTCGACAGAGGCACAGCAAAATAATGGGTATAGTTCCCCATACTAAAGGGGTGGCGTAAGCCACAAAACGATGGGCTAGGCTTGTAAATGCCCTCGGGCAGATAGCCTAGTATGAACCTATGAACCTATGAACCTATGAAGGTTGTGTTAAAGTATTTGACGGCTTTGTCTAGAGATAGTTGTTTTTAGGGGAATCCAGTTGCATCGTTTTAGTGCATTGATGAAGTCAGTAGCTATAAAGGTATTTTTGTTTTCGAACTACTCTGAGAATAGGTTGGCTGATGCTTTGGGATCTGTTCCTAATTAGGTAGGTTGGATGATGGTCACTTAGGGTATCTAGAAGGCAGCCAGATTGCTGTGCAAGAGTGGGGTCAGATACCATGATCCAGTCTAAGATGGACTGACGTTTGGATGTTTTGTCAATTCTAGTGGGGGTGGTTATAGTTTGGGTAAACCTGTGGAGGTTAATAAAGGCAGAGAGATTATGATTGGAGCAGTTAAGCTAGTCAATATTGAAGTCTCCTAATAGTATGGTTTAATGTGGTAGGGAGCTGGAGATCCAATTAAGCAGGCTTTCCATTACAGTGATGTTATTGCCTGGTGGGATATAGCCACCTGCAATAATTATGTGTTTGTTGGAATTTATTTTTAATTTGGCAAGGATTAGTTCTACATCTTTGACTTCTTGTGTATTGTAATCTAGTTGTTCTATGGTGAAATGATTTTGGAATAATACTGCAACACCTCCCCCCCTTTTCTCTAATCTGTCTCTTCAGATAATATTATAACCAGGGGCAGTTATCTCATTATTATGGTGTTGTGGTTTGAGCCATGTTTCAGTTAACACAGCAATATCTGGATTGTATAGAGCTAGTAGGGCATGAAGGTCCTGAATTTTGTTACATATACCTCTTTCATTAATGTTTAAGAAGAGGAGAGCTGAGGTAAGTCTGTGGTATAGGGGATGTAGCTGATTTGAGTTTGGGTTGGCTGATGTTTTGGGTCCTGAATTGGGGTGTATGTCCCCACTACAGGTGAGTTTATGGAGTAGGTGTAAATAGAGTTTGATTAATTTGTGAATTATTTTAGTTTGTCTTTGAGAAGAGTGGGGATTAGTTTTGATTGTCGGTTTATTGCATGAGTAAGAGAAGACTTGGGAGGAGGTAAGGGCGCATGGTGATATAGGGACATTTTTTAGTTTGATGGTATTGGCAATGGATTCTGTTTGCCATGGGGATGTGGTATGGTTATGAAGTTGAGTGTGGTAGGAGGACAGGATGGAAAGTAGGTATAGGGTGAAGATTATTAATGGACAGAATGATGGTTTTAGTAGTTGGGTTGGATATGTGTAACTCATGTTATTTATTTTCAGAAAGAAAGGGGTGTATGTAAGGGTAATATCTAAAACTGTATGAGATTGGTGTTGTATTAAAGGTACACTATAAGAGGTGTGGTGGAATTTGTTTTGATGGGGATAAGAGATTTGAAGGGATAGATATTTGAGAGTGTAAGAATTGATAATGGGAGTTGTCTATAGCTACAAGCTGAAGTGACGTTAGGGACGTATTAGCTATTATAAGGTTACAGCAATGCTGGATATACAGCTTCTATAAAGTGTTGAAGAGTATGGCCAGTGCCAGAGTTATCTTTTATGTGTTAGGGAGCAGCTGTATGGCCAGAAAGTATTGGTCAGGCAAAAAGTTATGAGTTCCTCAACATGGTTCGACAACTGCAAACCCAGAATGAAAAAGAGATTAATGTCCATGGAAATGTATAAAGAACAAGAATGATAAAAGTCCCCAAATGTCCATATAGCAATGTTTATGCCACGATCTTATAGACTAGAACACATAACTAATTGTCCAAATGTTAACCATCAAAAACGACACATTTGAGTTCAAAAACAGAGTTTCTTGAACTTGAAATATTCATGGAACCATTGTTAAATACAAAAAAACAGCATACATGTGTACAAAAAACACAAAGTAAAACATAAGCACAAACTGTAAAAAGTTCAAACTGAAAACTCAGCAACTGGCCCGATGGTCACCAAAACAAATTTATTTCAGTCCCATATGCAGTTATATAGACAGTCTTCCACTGTAAATGTCAACAGAAAGGCTGATTTACAGATTATCCACAATTCTTACTGGTAATTCTTTGCACTCTGTTGTGTAACTATGGAAAGCTATGCATTCTGACATTGTCCATATTTAGTATGTGATGTTGATATTACAGATATTTTTTAATTCATGTGTAAGAACAAAGCTATTAAAAACATGTTCTGTTGCTGTTACGGATATGTCTTCAGTGTTGATCCTTATTGGTACTGGTTCAATATACTAAGATTCTGTACTCACTGTGGCCTGCCTAAGGATCCTGTGGTTTACCCACATGTCTGATATGTTCTTCAAATTGTTATTTGCTGTAATATTTAGATATGACATGCAAGCAGACACATGTAGCATGTTGCTGTTGTTTTTGGACCTCCATGTAATATATACATATTGTCAGGGGTTCTCGTCCTACTCATGAAATGTAAAGATATTACAGGTTATGTTATTTTAGTAATGTTATGTATGAAGGCATTGTTGTTACTTGTAATATGTCACATTAGTATTTATCACACACAGTGTTAGACATTTTCATTGCACAGGAATGTATACTGTTTATGTTGACATATGCTGTTCATCGTAAAAATAAAGTACTGAGGAGCAAAACAATGAAGGAGTACAAGTACCAAAGTCCCATTCAAAGAAATATTCGTTGTAAAAATGTGATAAAATCCAGAACACTCAAATAAAACTGAATAAATTTATTGTAGTAATTGAGTAGGTTAGCGCTCTCGCTGATTAGCTTCTTCAGACCTCATACAACAAAATACTCATGAACACAGATTTAAATACCTAAAAAGAGCGCGAAAATTATGAATACTAATTCGCATTATTTTAATACATTAAAAATCATTGGTTAAAACCACATTGATGCATTGAATGAACCACTAAAAATACATATACCTCAATGCAATATATATAAAAACATTTACATATGAATGTGTGAATGCACAAAAAAAAAAAAAAAAAAAAAAATATATATATATATATGTGACACACTGAACTTCATAAGTTTTCTGCAACAAAACATAAAAAAACAACTAAATGTACATGCAGCAGAAAAAATAAGGAAAAAATGAGAAGCGTATAATAAGGGAACATCTATGGCCCTTTATTTATTATGTCTCAAGCTCCTCATTTTTAACAATGGTCTCAAAGGAACTTTACCATTGAGACCTGGTGACATGTCAGATCTAAATTTAATTATCCAGTGTGTTTCTCTGGCTTGAGTGTAATTGTCTATATCTCCTCTCCTGATATTAGTGTATGTCCGTTCTAAAATCCTAAATCTAAAGGAGTGCTCACTACCTGCATCACGTACATGTCTGGCTAAAGCATTGTGCAAGTTCCCCTTCCTAACATGATATATGTGCTCACGAATCCTGTCCCTCAGACAGCGATTCGTTTTTCCTATATAAAAAGCTTGACACATGTCACATGTAGCCAAATATACCACATTTTTAGTCATACAATCTCCTTGGGCCCTAATCTTAAATTCTCCTAATCCCAAAGGATGTACGAATGTGTTGTTAGTGGATATGTATGAGCAAAAATTGCACGTATTGCATGGTTTGGTAAAACTCTGCTCTGTGCAATACTTATAACCCTGCATTTTAGGATAACAAAGAAGACTTTTTAAATTCTTTTTGTTCTTATAGACAAATTTGGGTCTATCACCTGTAATTTCCTTAATTTTAGGGTCTACTGAAAGTACATGCCAATGTTTGTAAAAAATGTCCTTAATAGGACCTATATCTTTGGTGTAGTACACAGGAAGTAATATTTGTTGTGTAGCCCTAATTTGGTTTGCCTGCATTCCTTCATTATCTGTACCGTTCACGTCAAAACCTCCTGTATTGCTGTTATCAAAGGAGAAATATGGTTTGGCTCTTGTATCCCTTAAACTGGGCATATCCTCTGTTATAGTCATCAAATCCATGTCTTTATAACATCTATCACTTAGCATTTCCTTAAAGCAAGCAATATCCATCTCATAATTCGCATCCATGGGGGTATACCTAGAAATGCGTATCGCTTGCCCTCTCACTATGTTTTTATACACATAACCCGGATGCATACTGTGCCGATGCAGCAAGGTGTTCTTATGACATGGTTTGAGATTGTATGACTAAAAATGTGGTATATTTGGCTACATGTGACATGTGTCAAGCTTTTTATATAGGAAAAACGAATCGCTGTCTGAGGGACAGGATTTGTGAGCACATATATCATGTTAGGAAGGGGAACTTGCACAATGCTTTAGCCAGACATGTACGTGATGCAGGTAGTGAGCACTCCTTTAGATTTAGGATTTTAGAATGGACATACACTAATATCAGGAGAGGAGATATAGACAATTACACTCAAGCCAGAGAAACACACTGGATAATTAAATTTAGATCTGACGTGTCACCAGGTCTCAATGGTAAAGTTCCTTTGAGACCATTGTTAAAAATGAGGAGCTTGAGACATAATAAATAAAGGGCCATAGATGTTCCCTTATTATACGCTTCTCATTTTTTCCTTATTTTTTCTGCTGCATGTACATTTAGTTGTTTTTTTATGTTTTGTTGCAGAAAACTTATGAAGTTCAGTGTGTCACATATATATATATATATATATATTTTTTTTTTTGTGCAGACACACATTCATATGTAAATGTTTTTATATATATTGCATTGAGGTATATGTATTTTTAGTGGTTCATTCAATGCATCAATGTGGTTTTAACCAATGATTTTTAATGTATTAAAATAATGCGAATTAGTATTCATAATTTTCGCGCTCTTTTTAGGTATTTAAATCTGTGTTCATGAGTATTTTGTTGTATGAGGTCTGAAGAAGCTAATCAGCGAAAGCGCTAACCTACTCAATTACTACAATAAATTTATTCAGTTTTATTTGAGTGTTCTGGATTTTATCACATTTTTACAACGAATATTTCTTTGAATGGGACTTTGGTACTTGTACTCCTTCATTGTTTTGCTTCTCAGTACTTTATTTTTACGTTTTATTTTGGCTGTTCACTACGGAGCATTAACTCCAAGCGGAAAGTGTCATTGTTTTGGAATATGCTGTTCATCGAATAAAATGCATAAATGGGCACAAACATGAATATTATCATATGTGCATCACTGTCTTTCAAATGGACAGTCGTCCTAGGGGTAGCAACTTCTACCCCAGGGGAATGACATCATAGCTAATGTTCTTTGACAACATGGAAGGAGACTCCTAGGCTGTCCAGGTGATACTATTTGGAGAAATGAAATCTGGATGGATCTCACCAACATGATCAATGCATTTGGAGGCCAAAACCGATCATGTAAAGCCTAGAGATGATGATGCTTGGGCATGATCCTTCATGCAGCCAATAGAGTGACACATTATGAAAGATCGAGGGATGCCACTGGTGGTGGACCACCACTGACCCTGCCAATGATATTGCAATATTTCTGGCCTCACTGCATAGAGCAAGAGGGGAGAAATGCATCAGTGACATTTGGATTGGAGCTGGAGTTCCAGGACAAACATGTATGTCTTTATTTCCATTATAGGGCTGTGTACTAAAACAATCATTGCATAGTTTTGTAGTATGCAGATTCATGTATTGCTGTTTTTGGTTTAGAGCAGAAGAGCTGAGCCAGTCACACACATACACACAGGGTGAGGATAATGAACATAAGTCTAATTACATGTATTGATAAAAGTAAGTTTCGGACAAAGCAGTATGGACAACATTTGCATTAATATTCACAGGTCCATTTATTTTGGGACTAAGCCAGGGATCAGCAGGTGAATGTCTCTATACTGTTACTGTGAACACTGCTTTGTTACTGACTCCACCTGATTTTATAACACTGCTGTTTAATGTTATATTGTTGTTTCCCTACCATTGTATACTACAGGTACATCAGGTGGAGGGCAAGCCATGCATTTTCAAGTGCAGACAGACCAGATATGTTACAGCAACAAATCTGTAGCACATGTGATACCTGAATTATTTTTCAGTAGTTGTCAATAGAGGCCTATTTAGTGTGCAGTTGCAACACCCATGTTGGAATATGTTATGCTTGAATTATGTGTAATGCTTAGTGTATACATCTAGTAGGTACCTGCTATTAGATGGAATCTGTTTTGCTCTGATGGGGCAAAGTCTGAACATCAGTTTTCATTTTATGCACTCAAGGACATGTGGCTTGCCTTCACTCAGATATTTGGGTCAGATGCTGCCATGTTGCCTGTGCATGCAATTGTAGTCAGACCCTACATTGAACACACCTGTTACTTCTGTTCCCTATGTCTTCTTGCTCCTCCTCTGATACCTGCAGGATGTCCTCTTCAGATATTTGTGGTTCTTGAAGTAGTTCACCCACACCTGCAGTTGGAAGACTTCCATGTGCTCTGGTTAGCATGTTGTGCAGCATGGCACACAGCATTATCATCTGTGCGACCTTCTCAGATGTGTATTGCAGTGTACCCCCTATCTTTGTATACTCTTCATTATAATATATTTCTAACCATATTACCAAATGATCCAAAAATCTGTCATAATATTTTTCTTCATTTATGCGTATTCCTTCTGGTACCGAAAAATAATGGATTTTAGTTTTTAAAATACCTCTTATATAAGTTCATGCTTTTGTGTGATATAAATAATTTTAAGCATTTTATTTCTATCTTTTTTACATCTTTTCCTCTTTTCTTTTTATTTCCCCTTAAATCACAATTGAAATATCATGTAATTATTATATCCTTGTTAACAAAAAATATAATCCTAAATTTCTGAAATAGATTTTCTCTCTGTTTACTAGTTACATGTGCATATATAGCAATAATTCAATACACTTTTCTTGCCACCTCAGATCTATAACAGTTGTTCTTCCCATTTTTACTATTATAACATCTACAATTGTAATTGCTCCTCTGCATAATATTGTTATTCCTGAACACTAATCATTCACTATATTCCACATTATTTTCCAATCCCATAATTTTTATATTTGTAGTCTTTCTTCATTCTTTTTTTATTTCTCAAAGTCTTTTTGGTTTCTAATATCATGACGGGAATGGACCCCATTCTTAAGTCAAAGTATGATTAAAGTTTATGAAGTTAGTATTGTTTCAATCTTTGATGTCGGCCAGAAGTGCTCTTTGCAGCACCTGCAATGTGCCCAGTAATGACTCCTGCAATTATGGAGTTACATGTATTGGTAACATATCTAAATATGATTGTAAATTCTTTTTATAAAAACCATTGCTCCTACTACTATTGGAACTGTCTGGGTATCTTTCTTTCACATTGATATCATTTCTGCCTGCAAATCCTGATATTTTATGACTTTGTGTCTCTCTGTACGCAAGACACTGTAGTCACTGGGTATAGCAATTTCAATGATCAATGCCACTTTTGTCTTCTTTTCATGGACCACTATATCTGATTTTCTTGCATCTATCTTTTGGAGTGTTGGTAATGGGTGATCCCATGTGATGTAGACTTCAATGATGCTTTGAGGCCCATGTTTCCAGTTTCTTTCACCCACTCCAATACCATAATGTTTGCACAATCCCCAGTGCAACAGTCTTGCCACATTATTATGCCTTTCAGTATACAGTCCTTTGGCTATTAGTATGTCACAACCAGCAAAAAGGTATGCGACTGTTTCCAGTTCTGTTTTACAAAACCTACATTTATCTGTTTCTCCCATGTGTTCAATGGACTTTTTAAACCAACTTGTACATAGCCCACCATCTTGGGCCGCCAATATTAACCTTTCATCTTTTGGTTTGAATTCACCTCTCCTTAACCATTCCTTCTTTCAACCCTGATCAACATGAGGTTCTTCCAGGAGTTTTCTATACCTGCAACTATATTTATGCATTTTTCAGATTTCTTGCCTTCTCATGTGATCCTTCACCGTTCTTTTGTTTTCTGGCACATTCAGTTATTGCCTGATTTTTATCTACTTCTGGTTTGAATTCCATTCCCACTTGATACCAATATGCTTCTGCTAGACTAAGCAGGGAAGTCATCTTAGATTTATTCTCCTCATATTTCAAAACTTTCACTATGTTTGGGTCTTTTGAGGTCAGCAGATATGTGTGCAGTTCCATGATTGCAGATCTATACATGTAATCAGTTTCAAGGAGGCCCATACCTCCTTCAGAATGGAGAATACATAATCTTGGTATGCACTGAATTTTATAAATAATTTCATGACCATGAAACATCCTTCTTGTTTTCCTATCTAATCTATCCAACACCTTTTGGGGCCAGTCAGTCACTCCAAAAATGTAAGTTAGGACAGGAAGTGCAAATTGGTTTATACCCTGAATTTTGTTATTAGATGTCAAAGCTGTTTTTAGAATTAATTTAAGTCTTCTAAAATATTTCTTACTAAGTTTTATTTGCATTTGTTCATGTTTTATTGTTGATCCTTCATCAATTCCCAAATATCTATGTACTCACTCTTACTCAACTTCTTTTATATCACATTCTTGTCCCAAACTGATCTTTCTTGGTGCTGAAGGTTTTCTGCTTTAAAGGCTACTTTTGCACATTTATCAAGACCAAATTACATTCTTATACAATCTGGAAAAGTTTTGACCACTTGCAGTTGTGCTTTCAGTTCCTTATCTGATGAGCTATACAATTTTAAATCATCGATAAAGAGAAGATGAGAGGTCTTTACACTTTGTTGTTTTCTAAGAGCCAAATTACAACCATGGTCTAATCTGTTAAGTAGACAGCTTAATGGTTTAAGGACAAGACAGAATAGCAGCAGTGACAGGGAGCCATCCTGGAATATCCCGCTTGGAATTTTTATCCCTGGAATAATTTGTCCTTTATCAGGGCTTATTTGCAAAGTGGTCTGCCACTGTTTCATGGTCACTGAAATGTAATTGATCAGTGTAGGCTATATCTTATACATTTTTAAGTACTCTTTTATCCATGAATGTGGGATACTGTCAAATGCTTTTTTGTAGTCAATCCATGCCATACATAGAGTCTTCCTCTTTCTACAGTTCTCCATTATGACTTTATTTAACAACAATTAATCCCATGTTCCATATGACTTTCTTTTATTGCCCTTTTGGTCTATTGCCATAATTCAGTTTTCTTCTAAATGACTATAAACTCTGTCAGCATCAATTCCAGTGAATAGTTTATATGTCATCGGAAGACAAGTTATCGGTCTATAATTTTTAAGGGAGCTTGCAGGTTCACTCTTAAATAGGAGCATTGTTTTTCCTGTTGTTAACCAGGCTGGTGTCTGTTCAGGGTGTGCATATAAATAGTTCTTACTCATGGCTAAATCTTCTTGCAGAGATTTTAATACTTTTAATGAGAAGTTAGGTACTGCATCTGGGCCTGGGGTTTTCCAGTTAAAGGCTTTTCTTAACTTTGTTTCAATCTCTCTGGCTGTTACTTCATCCCATTTCATATCCTGTACTTTTAAATATGTTATTCTTTCTTTTACTTCTTCTATTCATTTAGCATCTTTGTTATGTTCCACAGGATCTTCATAAATACTTCTCCAAAATCTATTTCTTCTTTTTTTTGGTGGTCTTTCAGTTCCTTTTACCTTGTTTCCCAATTCTCTATAAAACTTTTTGGGTCATCAATAAATTGCTTATTTTTGTACTTTTCCTTTGTATTTATCTGTGAATCTTTTATGTTTTTCTGAATGTGCTGATATTTTTAGTTTATTATTTGTGATAGTGCATGATAAATCCCGATCTGTTATAATACTGTACATTGTTTTAATCACATCTATCTTTCTGAGTTTTTTTCTTCCTGTGTCAAAATCCGTATGTCTTCCAGAATAATTATATCCATCTCACATATGTTGCACCATTCTAGAATTGCTATTCTACTAATATTATTTTTCATAGAAAGAATCATTAAGTTATCTCTTTCTCTATTTCTTAATTTAGGAGATATCATTCTTGTACTAATCTCCTATAAAAAAATGTCATCCATTCCATTTCTTTTTCACTTTTATATTAATAGCTTTAAATGTTCTTTTTCTATCTTCAACTATTCAAACAATAGCAACCTTTCTTCCTGTTACCATTTTCCAGCTTATATTCTCTTTGCCACTGACTTCTGATTCTGTCTCTAATTCCTCTCCTTTGTTCTCTTTTACAGCTCCCTTTTTTCTGCAATTTCATCTGTTTCCATCTCCTCTTTAATCCTTTCTTTACCTTTTTCTATGACTTGGTTTATAACACTTAGCTCATCCTGTTTTTCTTTACAATCCATCCATAAATGTCCCTTTTTACATTTATAACATTCAAGTTCATATTTTTTTGGCTTCATGCCCAGTTTTGCCACATACATAACATTTATCTGTGTCATAATTATTAATTAAATGTCCTTCCTTTCCACAGAAATAACAAGTCTTTAGCTATCCCCAGTATATCACAGTAGCCTTGTTATACTTGGAATATGTACAATTTTGTCCTTCTCCATTTTCAGAATAATATTGCAGTCCCATGCACAAGTCCATAAACCCCCATTGTCATAAAAGTCTGATAGGTCTATTATTCTTTACATTTGTAAATGTTCTTTTAAAGTCTCTCTTTTTCCTTACTTTCAGAATTGTATGTGTACTTTCTTGTTAGTGTCTCCAAAAGATGCCCTAATTATATATTCATTTCAAGGATTGTCATTCTGTGTTTTTTCATATTCAAGCAAATATTTTTCTATGGCACGCACAGTCTCAAAAAAAAGTCACAAAACATCTCTTTGATAATTAGAATAATTGTTCTTACCTCTTGAACATTTGTTCCTAAAGGTAAACCTACATTGTCCCATACCTCGTATCTATTCAGTTCCTTTTCCTTCTTGCTCTGTATCCTTACTATAAGCTTTCATTTTGTGCTATCGTCTTTTCTTTTTCTCTCTCTCCTACCTTCTGATGTAGCTGCTGCTGCCTTTGCATACATCCTCTTTCCACTGTTTACCTCAGACATCTCCTTTCCATCCCCTCTGTTTATCGTCTCCATTATGTCACCCCAGAAAATCTCATTTTTTGGCTTACCCTGATTTATAAGGTCTTGCAATAAATCATCCAACGACACTCCTGACTGGAGGGTTGTAATCACACACTCCTCTGCAGCTGTTTCATCAGTTTGTTCAAACAGCCCTTTCTGAAATACATCTTCCAGATCCTCTGTAACACCATATACTTTCTCTGAGCTGGTGAATGCCTCCACTCCCTGTTGCTGTTCTTGCACACCGTCCTCCCTGCCACCACCAATCTAGGAATGGGACATGTGCATGTATTCACATTCCAACAAAACCACAAATACAGAATGATGAGTATGGGAAGTTGTCAAATGCCATGGTCAAAATTCCCCTATTCAGTGTAAATACTACCTCAAGTCTTCCTTGAAATTAGTCACTGACATAGCAGGATTAACCCAGTCAACAAAAGCTGAGTAAAAATAAATAATTTAAAATAAAGTTGCTTCAGCCTTTCCCAATTTAACCATCATTATTAATATCATCATCATCAACTGCCTTTTTTCACCATTTTCTACTTGGGGTTGGGCGGTTGTGATAACTGTCACCATCTCTCATGATTCTTTGCTACTCTCCTACCTTCTTTGACAGTCATGCCTGACTGCCGCAGGTCTTCTCTCACATTATCCATTCACTTATTCTCTATTACTCACTGTTTCGTACTAAGACATTAAACAGTTTTAACACTTCTACAACCAGTTGAAGATACATATGCACACAATGCACACATAAACACACACACACACACACACACACACACACACACACACACACACACACACACACACACACACACACACACACGCACACAAAGATTGTGTGAGTATATTTAAAATACATCCCTGATATGGAGCCTTTGTCACCTCATCATTTTTGGCTTTGTCCCAGATTCTTGCACTAAGGGGTTGCGAGTTATGATTTGTGTATAGGATAGTTATCCAATTTTTATGTATTTTTTCAAAAATCATAGCAAAATCCTATGGAGCGAAATGACTTAAGGAACAACTTAACTGGACTAATCCAATTAATTTAGAAATCTTTGATAGCTACTAGTTTAAGCATTTTTATCACTTCTTCACTTATTGCTTTTATATTGGTCTCTGCTATGCTATACATATGCTGCAATATACCAGTTCTATTGTGTATCTCGGAAACAATCTCTTAATGTCCGAGTAAAAAAATGTTTTCCTTCTTGCGTCCAGGTCTTACTCCATGATGACTGGAATGTGTGATATTATTATGGATGAGCTCACTGCATCATTGGACATTATTTGATAATGTCCATTAATGTAAAGAAATTAAGGAATAATGTCCAATAATGGAGCTCATCCATGATAATATCATACATTCTGATCCCAAGTTTATAGGTAATTTATTACAGACAAATTTAGTGCTAACTTTGCTTTACCTAATCAAATTGTTGCCCCCATTATCATAGAAAATTTAAATCCCCTAAAATCATACTGGGACAAGTCTTAAAATCTCTGTCAATATCTAAAATCTTCAAGAGATCAGACAACATACCAGGCTATATTCTTATCAGTGGCAAGTATGCACGTTCTGAGTGTTACATAAACTGTTTAGCCCCAAACTATCCAGAGAATGTGTTTCTTATGGCTGGAAAGCAGTCTTTCTGATTCCCTTGCACAAGTGTGGCCCATCAATAGTCACAGGTAATTATGGGCCAATCAGTCTCCTGGGCATTATGTACTAAGTCATGAAATATATCATAGTAAAGCTCATTAAGGCAGGCATAGGAAAGTTAATTGACCTAGACTCCTATCAGTTTGTCTTTCTAAAGGTTGGTTCTATCTCATGAACTAATTAAGCATCTTTGAAAATGTTGAAAACGTTGTCCTTCACTCTGTCCTGTTTGACATTTAATTTGCAGATATCCAATCCCATATCCCAGAAGTGTGCTTGACTATGTTTGGTGATGGCTGCATTCTGGAAGTTGTTAACGGCTCATCCACTGATATTTAACAACTCATGGAAGGACTGGAATATGCATATACCTACTGAACCAAAAACAGTCTCAAGTTAAATACAAAAAATGACAGTGTTTCAGCATTCAAAAAAAATGTTTCCTCCCACCTCATATATTATAAATAGCACTCTTATTCAGACAGATACAAGAGAATAGGCTATGCATACAGTTCTGTCTCTTATTTGATCATGTTTCCGCCATAGACAGGAAATCCTTCTATCTGCCCATGTTAATTTCCAAGGGAATATCTTCAAGATTCAAAGACGTCATTCTACCAGTGTACTCATCCCTTATAATACCTTTCATCCTATACAGTGGTATGTACACATCCAAGTATGTTGCTAAACTGGAAAGATCCCAAGGATTTCTTATAAAAAAATACAGGCCTTAAATCCTTCAAATATCCTGACAGGTTAATATCACTTTCCTTCTGCAAAGTGATCTACCACCTGCTCTGATGTGATCTTTATCTCACTTTTTGAGCCATGAAAGATACAATCCTCTTTGACTTCCAATTTCTTTGCTAAACTAATGACTCTACAAACACCTACACTAGAGACCTATATCAATACCAACCAATAAATAAGACTTGTTGGAAGGAGAGGTTTCTAACTCAACATATTACTAGGCTGTGAAATATTGTACCACTACAGGTCAAACAATGTACTACTTTGGCTGCTTTTGCAACTAGTCTTGATGACTGGATGCATGGACATAGATTCAAAACATAGTTATCCTGCATGTTTCTGTTTGATTTTGTATGTAGGCATTATTAAGTATTTGAAAACGGTGACAAGAACTTTTAGGTTTGGCTGTCCAATGATGTATATGATTGTGCATTTTATGGTTTCATTGATCTCTTTTCTTGTATTTTTTCCTATTCTGGTGTTATAATTATTCAAACAACAGGGATAGAATTCTCTGATGACATATTATTGTACAGGTCACTCCATGCATGCTGCTTATCTTAACCTGACTGAAGCTGTCGGTACTATCATCCATGCTGGTATTACTGAAAAATGATAAAAAATAATGTAAACTTTATATTGCCTACTGGATTGCAGAATTGCAAACAGGTTATCCAACAGATCCCAAGTTGTGAAACTTGCTGGTGACCTTTCCGAATGTAAAATTTTAAATATTGGAATACCACAGAGATCATGTGCCTCTAATACAAGAGGTGTGAGAGGTCACTCAGTGGAAGTTATAGCTTGGCTGGAGTTTTCATTTAGTTTTTACTGATTGTTTTTTCTGTATGACTTTCTCACTCTATTTTAGTTTAATTCTGTGGTTTGGAAAATGTATCATTTAGCTGAAATTCATGTATTCAGTTATCTTCCTTTACCAGATTTACTTCTAAACTAACTACTAAAGTTAATACTTCCACATACCAGTGAAATTGTACATCTGTTCTTGCTTTCTGTTTAACCTTGTGGTTTACCTCAAGTTATTTGTTTCCATTGTTTCTCATGGACCTTGATATGCAGATCAAAACTATCTCCTGGCCTCCCATTTTAAATTCACAGATCCCTGCATTAGTAGTATACATCCTTTGTCATATATTCTAATATATTTGTACTATATTCATTAGCAGATGTCCAAAAAAGTTCCGTGCTATAGCTAAAGTCCTACCAAATAATATAGTACGAAGTCCAAGAAAAAAGAATGGCAGGACACTGCTGGAAATAACTCCTTCTTTTATTAAAACACACAGATCAGCCAAGGATAAGCGCTTTCGGGTGAAAAACCCTTCATCAGATAAAGATAGCAAACATTTCCAACATTTTAAACCATAGTTCAGTCAATGAATAATCAGTAAACTACCCGCCTTTTTTGTAGGGCGGGTTTTAGAGGTACCATGTCATTCAATCCTGGGCTTCTATGGGCCAACAATTCCAGTATCCACTTAGATTCAATAGAAAGAGGGAATAGAATATAGAAATACAAATTAAAGAGGGACTACGACGATTTTACGCTAGGCAATATCTTTGTCTGGCCGAGGAACGGAGGGCAACGAACAAATGCGAGTGACGTCAGCTACAGGAAGCAGTCCAGATGACAGCAAAAAGGAGGTGCTTCTTTGGAGCGCTTGGTTACACCAACGGTAGGTGCGAGCTGTGGCAGTACTCTTCCGTCGGGAGGAGGAACGAACACGGAGATTCGTTCTTCATCATCTGAAAGGGATGCAGGAGGGACTGCACTTATAGTTGAAGTACCATCCACCTCCACCAAAATGGATAATCTATCGACAGTTTCTAACAACACTCATACGGACACATGTGAGCAGAGTGTGCAATCTGTAGCGACGGCCATAGAGGAATCAGCATTGGGGGCACAGCCCAAGAGTATACAGGGGCATGATAATTTTTTGGAGAAGCTCCCAGCCCCGGTGAAGAAACGAGGAGCCTGGAAAAGATCCTCGAGTGAGGCAGGGACCCAGGCAAGAGGAGGAGGACATTAGAATGACTTTTGATAATGGTTTTGGTATTGTATTTAACCTTTCTTCTCACGTTTTAACTGAGGATGAATTATATGTGCTGAACAAAGGTTTGACTTTTGTACCCGGTAGGGCAAGTAATTTTAGTAATGTCATGTTAGATATTATGTTGTTTTGTAGAATATTGGCCTTAAGGAGCATTTTTGGTAATGGTAATGAGCGCAGGGCTACCTTGACACAACCTAGCATTTTTGTGCCACCATTTACACCAGCTTTAAATCTGTTCATCAGTAGTTGTGAACATGACCTACAAGAATATTTTCAAAGAGGGGAACTACACAGGTATCATAATTTAACACAGGCTCAGCAGAGGGCACTGCAAGGTTTAGCCTCTAATAAGGATTTGGTCATAAAAACGGCTGATAAAGGGGGTGCGGTGGTGGTGCTGGATACCACTTTTTATGAACATAAAATCCAGGGGTTATTGTCTGATAATAATGTTTATATTCCGGTCAATCCAATTGGTATCAAACTAATAGTGGACGGGGTACATAATAGTTTGAAAAGATTGCATTTTGAGATGGAGATTGGTGATGAGTTATTTCAATTTCTATGGATAGAGAAGGCTGTCATCCCCATATTTAAGGCTCTGCCCAAGGTTCACAAATCATTAGTAGATCCACCATTCAGACCCATTGTGTCGGGTAGAGGATGGGTCACAGAAAACATCTCCATTTGGATAGAATTCACCCTTAGACCGTACATAGACAGAGTGACTACAGTACTTAAAGACACGGGTGATTTTTTGAGGAGGGTAGGGGAGGTAAATGACAGCAAACCCCAGGAAGATCTCTTAATGGTGACTTTGGATGTTCACAATCTTTTCACGGTGATCAGCAATGATTATGGAATCCATGCCATAGGTGAGATTCTAAGGGACCTTGGTGAAAATGAGAGGAAAATAACATTGATTAAGACATTATTAAGCCTGACCTTGGAGAATAATGTATTTATAGGGGCAAAACAGACCTTTAGACAAGCACAGGGGGTAGCAATGGGCACCCCCTGTGCCAATACATATGCCAACCTGGTTCTTTGGTTCTGGGAAAGGGATGTCATCTTTAACAACTTAGGGTGGATGCAACATGCCCATATGTATACTCGTTTTGTGGATGATGTTTTTTTCTTTTGGAAGGGGGGCTTGGATTTATTGAAGGATTTTGTGGAATATTTACACTCCACTACGTCCTTTCTCAGGTTCAAGTTGAACTACTCGGACACATGTATTGATTTTCTTGATGTTAGTGTTTTACAAACCAGCACAGGCTTCTCTTCTAAATTGTACAGGAAAGACTGCTGGAAAAACAGTTTGCTATGTTATGATAGCATGCACCCACGTTATATGTTTCCCAATATTATCCAAGGCCAGGTTGGCAGAATATCTAGACTATGCCTGGAGGATGGACAGTATGAGAAGGAGGTGAATACTCTGAAGCACTGTCTACAGGATAGGGGATATAAGGAGGTGATAATAAATGATGTTATCAATCAGCAAACAAAAAAGGGTTGATAAATACAAACCTTGGCTTAGTTGTAGGACAGGTGAAGGTAGGAAGTATGTTCCCACTAATCATGAATCCAAGGCTCCAAAATTGTGTTTCACCTATAGTAGCAACATCGGTGATATAAAAAATGTAATCTATAGAAATTGGAATATCTTAAGAAGTGACAACAAACTGAGGGGTTTCATTGGGGATAAACCCAATTTTGGTTATAGAAGAAATAAAAACCTCAAAGATATCTTATGTACTGAGAAATCAGTAATGACACTTGATTCTTTTAAGGATAAAGCAGGCAGTATTCCCTGTGGCTTCTGCAAAGCATGTCCCCTAATCAATAAGAATACAACTTTCACACACCCTGTTAATGGTAAGGTTTATAACCTTAAGGCTAAAGTTACATGTAGGACTAACAACATAGTCTACTTGGCTGAGTGTGTGCAATGCTCTGTTTTTTTATGTGGGAAAAACCAACAATATGTTCAAAATTAGGATATTGCAGCATCTATCCAGCATACGGAATAAAGATATGCATAATGCCTTATATAGGCATATTGAGCAGAACCCCACACATACTTTCAGATTCAGGGCAGTGGTGAATGTAAGGTTAAATAATAGGGGAGGGGACGTAAAGCTGTTAACAGAATCTATTGAATCTAAGTAGATACTGGAATTGTTGGCCCATAGAAGCACAGGATTGAATGACATGGTACCTCTAAAACCCGCCCTACAAAAAAGGCGGGTAGTTTACTGATTATTCATTGGCTGAACTATGGTTTAAAATGTTGGAAATGTTTGCTATCTTTATCTGATGAAGGGTTTTTCACCCGAAAGCACTTATCCTTGGCTGATCTGTGTGTTTTAATAAAAGAAGGAGTTATTTCCAGCAGTGTCCTTCCATTCTTTTTTCTTGGATTACTATATTCATTAGGGAAGCATTAAACTCTAGGAATATCAAATATCGAATTCCCAAATGAAAAAAAAAGTTGTTTTGCTGTAAAAAAAAATAAAAACTGACTTAACTAAACCACACTTTGTTCTTTCCCTGACTTTGTGATTGGTATAAATAAGTTAGGAGTGTTAGGGTGCAGGCAAACTTGCCCCATTGTAAAAAAAAAAAAGCTTTCTTTGCAGATCAGTAAACATTTGCATTGCATAAAACTCTTCTGTTCCTTTGGCACTCAGATGTTTGTCCTTCAAGGAATCTTGAATATGGACAACACTGCTTTAAGCTTGTCTTGCAAGCTGTTATTGTGACCTACAACCCTTTTAAATGAGGTTATTTCTTGTACCCATAATTTTTCATGTCTCTGTAAATATTTCAAAAAACATGCGCTCACAGAGAAATTGTTGTGTTGCCACATGAAAGCTTATGTCTGGTTAACCAAACTGTTCTAACAACATATGTCTAAATAATAGAATTTCCAAGATATGACAATTTCTTTGTGAAATTTTAACAGCAAATACAATTTGGAGTTTGTGTGCATTCTAATATATTATAGTATTTATGGAGAAGACTATAAATGCAGTCACTGTTGTCAGTGCAAAGAATACTCTTACTGATAATATTGCTCACTGTACAGATTTAATAGCCTTTACTGTTCACAAAATATTTGCATTTGTTTATCTTATGCTTTTTAAGTTTATTTTTCAGAAAATGCTCTGGAATGCAAGATGTGTGTAGACTATTAGAGGTGTGATATTTCAGAACACAGAGGTGTTAATGAGTTAAAACACTCCACCAATCCACCCACTTGGGAAAGAGACACTGAGGTCTTTAATTGCTTGACATTAAAGGATTGGCACATTTGGTGCATGATTGTAGACACAAGGGGAACCCCTTTCTTGGTAAGCATTTCATTGGATATCCCTACACTGAAGAATAATAAGCATAGTTCCCTAACAATAGATTTCAAATTAACTTTATGCAGTGTGCTGCCTGCAGGGTCTATGGTTGCATCGTCAAAAGAACCAAAACATATTTAAATCCACTGCTGAATTTTATCAATAACAAAACAATGGTCTTTGCAAAATGTTCATATGGCACCTCTGTGAAAAATATGAACCAAGGACTTTTAAAGCCTGGGGAAAAGAAATATTTTCACTGTCACCCATCCAATCCAGAAGTTCACAATTTCTTTTAGTATTCAAGGCCAGTTAAACCTCACTATGGCCAAGCTTTAGTCCTGACCATTACTAGATGCTCCCCTAGCATATGGCAGAGTACTAAAGTAATATTAGCAAAAGATTTCTAAAGAGATTATGTAGCAAAAGTATGCATACTACTTCCACTCTTTCTTTATTTAAGCTGTATAAAATGTTGCTTTATAACTCAAAATACAGGAAGAAGTAATGCCAAATTGCTCAGCTTTTTCCCCTTCAACCCTGGTTGTATTTTATCATGATCTACTCAATGTTTTATCTTTACAATGTGTATTTTTAAAAAAATATAAATAGCTTTCCTGAAAGTTTGCTAACTGGACCTTCCTCATGGTCAGACTTTTGTGTGGTCGAAGGCATTACTTTTTCTCTTAACAGTATAGTCACATAAGTCACCTTGTGTAACACTTTTCCTACAAAGCAAAGCTTACGGTAGTTAGATTTAGTAATATTTTTATCTGTGACTTATGTATTTTTTCTTTTATCTTTATTTAGAAAACCATAAAAAACACCACTGTGAAAAGGATGCTGATACTAAAATATTTTAATGGTTAAGCACTTTTGACATCTAGGGTCTTCATCAGACTAGACTTAACAATGGCTATAATTCTAAAATCATTTTCTTCATGGCTTAGAACTTTCACTATGTTTGGATCTGATGATGTCAGCAAATATGTATTGAAGCCTTATATGTATAGTCAATTTGATAGTGGCCCATATCCTCTTCATATATTTCTGCCATTCACTGTTTTATATATCAATTGAGGAACATGAACATTTTTTTTTCTTATCCAAATGATCTAATTCTTGTTGGGGGCCAGACTAACAGACCAATGTCAGAACGGAAGTGCTAACTGATTCATTGATTAAACTTTATTTCTAGAAAATCAAAGCAGTTTTCAGCATTAGTTTCAGTCTTCTGATATATTTCCAGTGCTAATACGACTGTTTGAAATTGAATATATTCACAAGCATAATTTTGTAATAATTTTGTAATATATTATTTCTGTTTTATTGATGATTTGATTTTAGTTTGTCAAGGCAGCCAAGACCAGATCTCTGATTTTGTTAGAGATCTAGGGAAAAATAAATTTGGTCTATCTTTTGATGAACCAAAGTGGGGGATAATATTGTATATTTGGATATAAAACTAAAGGGGTGTGACAATGGAGAAGTTCTAAATTCCATACATTGAAAGTTTGAAACTGGTGGGCAATTTTTGCATGGTACAAGTTGACATCCCCCCACACACACTTGTTGTCCTCATTCCCTTATGGTGAATTTTTACGGTTGAGAAGATGATGTAATAATGAATTAGGTTTTATGAAAAAAAGTAGGTTTACTGCTCAAATGCTTCTCTCTAGGGGCTATGACAAGTCTGTTATAGGGAAAGCCTTACTTCAAGTTAAGGGGGAAACTATAAATAGTGCGGCCACTAAATTAGCAGTTCACGAACATGAGAAAAATAGAAAAAAAATAGAAATGAATATATCCCCCCTTAATAGACAGAATATTTTTTTTGTTTCTACCTATACTGTATTTAGTGAGAAACTGATAGAACTGGTTAAATATTATTGGAATTTTTTTTTTGCAGCATCGTCATTTTTCTACCATCTTATGTCAAAGGTTCATAGGTAGGTACTAGGCTATCTGCCCAAAGGCATTTATAAGCCTAGCCGGAATGTGTTGGCTTTCGCCGCCCCCTTAGATTAGTTCCCTGTGCCTCTGTCCAGCAGAGCCATTGAAGTGATCCCTGGGGTAAATTTCTGTTTCCCATCCACTCGTCAGGGTTTCTCTTGAAGAGGATTAGCAAGGAGCTCTGCCTAATGTAGATTGGAATCTTGTTCCAGAACATGGGAAGTTTCTGGGACAGGAATCTATCCCTCCAGCACATCCTATTTATTGTTGTGGTGAGGTTTAGATCCCTGGAGCATATGGCTTGAGGACATATGGTTGTCTTTAGGTGGAGCATGTCCATCAATTCTGGGTTGACAGAGCCTTGTACGTCAGGCAGTAGGCGGTATGCAACCGAGTACAGCTGGAGTTTCTTCAGTCGAGCTGCAAAGGGCATCTGCTTGAGGTCAGTGATCCTCTTGGTGAGTTACTTCTGTGGTCTTTCCAGTTGTTGCAGGTGTCTTGCAAGGTACATCCCAAATGGGGCATTGTACTCTATGATGGGTCTGATGAGTGATATGTAGAGGGGCCCAATGACCTCTTTCGAACTGGATGCAAACCCTTTTGTGATTAGGTGGTCCACATAGAAGAATTTTCTAACCACTTTGGCAATGTGATTATCAAAGGAGAGGTTACTATCTGCTTGGGTCCCCAGATTCCTTATTACGTGTTCCATATTTAGGGGGCTACGGTACTTTGTTTTTTCCAAAGGGGATGACTATGCACTTTTTGGCATTTAGCTTGAGGCCATGGTTTTGGCACCAGGTATCTGTCTCAGTGAGACCCTTTTGGAGGATGTTTGTGTCAGCCGGACAGTCAGTTATAGCCCCAAGTTTGCAGTCATCTGTGAACTTGGTCAGTCATAGTCCTCCTGTGCTTGCCTGTACTTCTGAGAAGTATATGTCGAACAGGAGCAGTCCTAGGACTGAGCCCTGGGGAATGCCGCTTGTAACCGGTTTAGAGTCAAACCTAGCTCCCACAACTCTTACCATGTGGGTTCTGTTCGTGAGCCAATTGGCAACCCATCTTGTGACGTAGGGGTTTATGTTCAAGCTGGTGAACTTGTCTATAATACCTGAGTGGGGAATGGTGTCAAAGGCCTTTGCGAGGTCTAGGTAGGCTGTGTGGACCACCTTTCCCTCATCTATAGCCTTGGTAACTGTCTCAAAGAAGTCCACCAGGTTTAGGAGGCATAATCTGCCCTTAACAAAGCCGAACTGGGTAGGGTCCAGTGCTTGGAGATTTCCTATGTCTCTGTTAATGAGATCCATGATGATGTGCTCCAAAGCTTTGCAGATCAAGCTAGTCAGGCTTATAGGGCAATAGTTCCCAGGGTCTGTTGTGTCTCCACCTTTGTGGAGCGGAATAACCATTGCTTTGTGCCACTCTGTGGGCATGTAGCCTGTGGAGAGGATGAGTTTAAACAGTGTGTTTAGGTGAGGGGTTAGTTCATCTTTGAGCTCATATAGGATGCATCCTGGGACACGGTCCAGTCCCATTGATGCTGTGTTTTTGGCTTTGGAGAGGGCTGTTTTAACCTGAGCGTCTGTGATTTCAGGGGCACTACATTCTTCTGGTATAGTTATGGGCCCTTTTGGGGGTGGGGGGGGGGTGAAGTTTGCACTGAACCTGTCTGCCAGGATGTTGGCTATATTTGTCGGGTCAGTGTATTTTGTGCCATTCTGCACTAACTCTGAGCAGATCTGAGAATTGCCACTTAGATTCTTGACACATGCCTTGTGGTTATCTTTAGAGTCCATGGCAATTTTTCTTTCTAAGCTGCCTTGGATGATTTTATGAGGGAATGTAGTTTATTGCTGATACTGATCAGGGTTGTTTTCTCTTCTTGGGATTTTACTCTTTTCTGTACTAGTTTCCTCCTTCTATTGTATAGCTTGTTTATGGCAGGTGTCCACCAGACTGGTTTCCTTTTCTTGGAGGAGTGAGTCTTGGTTTTGTTTGGGATAGCACAAGCCATGCATTCTTGTAGGTGCCCATAGAGTGCATTAGTAAAGGATTTTGCAGCTTGGATAGCGTTATCCTTTAGCATGCGGGCTTTGAAACTTCCCACCTCGGTCTTAAGTAACATGAAGTTTGCTTTTGAAAAGTTTTTCATGGTGGTTTCTTTGACCGGGGCTGGTGGTGGAATGTGGATATCCAGAGTGATTCATTTATGGTCAGATCTAACCAGCGAGGGGTTGACCTCCGGTGTGGAACACCGGTCGCCCATGTTGGTAATGACCAGATCCAATATGTTGTCACCTCTGGTGTGGGTGTTGACCAGTTGATCCAGGGCATTTGAGTTTACAAATTCTAGGAAATGTTGGGCAAAGGAGTTTGTACTTGAATAGTTCTCCCAGTTAATGTTTGGGTAATTGAAATCACCCAATATCAGGGTGTTTGGTAGGACCTTTATGTTTCCCAGTGTTTCCCAGAATGTGGAGTGGGGGTCCTGGGACATGGTGGGTGATCTGTGGCAAGGTATAATTTGAATAGCAGTTTTGCCTGTTGTTAGTTGCACATGGATGATCTCTGAAGCATTGTGCTGTGCGACTAACCTGGAGGTGTGGGTATCCTTGATGAATATGGATACTCCCCCGCCTTTTGTATTTCAGTCTGGGTTTTCTGGCTGAAATGTATGGTATGAGTTGTATCCTGGTAGTCCTTTGCCTTATATATCTTATAAAAGAGGCAGGAATTTAAAATATATGTTAATGCACATTATGCAATGCGATGACCGGAAAGCCGATAAACGTGCACGCTGATTGGCTAATCCAACCAGCGTGCACATTGTAAATCAAAAGGAAGTAACAGAACAAGTCCAGCCACTAATGTATCATGCTGTGATGACGGCAAACCATTCAATATGAAAAGAAACATAGTAAAACATTTAAACAAATAAAAAAAAACCCTAAACAAGTCACCGTTACTACACCTAATCACCCACAAGTCACTAATTCTCCTATTACAGTGTTCCGTCCCTCAGCTCCAACAGTAATTAAGTAAAGTGTCATGCAGCCGCAAATACACTACACACAGTACATAACCACCAGTTTACAAAACAAAATAACACAATAAAAGCAAGCATCGTGAATTCTAATAAAACCATTCACACAGTTGGATTCCCTGCAATACCTGCACACAATTAGCAACTCCAAAAATCTATACATAAAAAGTAAAGGCAGCACACCCCCTCGCAAAGTCAGAACAGACACACCATACCTAACTTCCACAACCAGTGTATACCTTCTAAAAGCACATAACACATCAACATTTAGTGACCAATTAGTAAAACTACATTAAAGTATGTTTTAAAAAAGTTGATGTGCATTAAAACTGGACCAGAGTTCTAACATACCTATAAGGTAATAAAACATAATTGCACGTTATAAAGTTCTACACTACGTAAAATATATTTTACCCAGCACCACCTAGCCCTTTTGATAACATCCCTTCAAAAACCTGCACGAGCCCTATTAAACACAAACATTACAAACTCAGACAGGACAAAACACCAGAACGAGAGACACCATACATAGGAAATAAAAAAAAAAAAAAAATGGAAGTAAACTTTGAACTAATAAGTGACAGTGAAATAGAAGAAATATTTAACAACATACCAGAAACCATGATGAAACCATCAACAAGCAAGGAAGTTCTCCAACCACAAGAACAGGAAGTACTACAGCATAACATGGTCCACAGAGAAGACAACAGTGTGTCAAGCCATACACTTCAGAAAGGTAAAAAAAAATAAAAGCCTATTCCACTCAGAAACCTAACAAAAGACATGCAGAAAAAACTCCTAAAGAAATAGAAACACTGGAATTAGAAAAAGAAGAATCAATTACAATAAAACAAACACAGTGGGCTATAAACATATTTCAAACAAACACAGCGGGCTGTAAACATATTTCAAACAAACACAGCGGGCTATAAACATATTTCAAACAAACAAAGTGGTCTATAAACATATTTCAAATAAACACAGCGGGCTATAAACATATTTCAAAACTGGCAAAAACAAAAAAACTACAACATAGACTTGCACACTATTACACCAGAAAACATAAACACAATACTTAGAGAATTCTATGCTACAGTACGAAACAGAAAAGGAAAAGAATACGTAAAGTGCATTTGTATCCTTACGTGCAGGACTTAACAGATATATAAACAACCCACCATTAAATAGAAAGATTAACATCATAACAGATATACGTCTAACAAATGCAAATAATGTATTTAAGTCAGTAATTAAAAATTACAGAAGACAAGGAAAAGATACAGCAGAACACCATCACCCACTCACAATACAAGAAATAACACAACTGAGAAACAGCCAAGTACTTTCCCCAAACACAAGTAGATGGACTCCTAACAAAAGTCTGGTTTGATATACAGCTACACTTCGCACGATGTGGGAATGAAGGAGTATGATACCTCACAGAAGACAGTTTTACAATAAACCAATATACAGATGGCACAGAGTATGTAACAAAAAAATTTAACGGACATACAAAAAAACCACAAAAAACATGATGATGTTACAAAACATTTGCTAAGAGGATTCATGTTCTAAAACTGCACAGACCCGTTATGTCCTGTAAAAAGTTTCAAAAAATACTTACAAAAAAGGCTACCTAATACAAAACAACTGTTCCTTTACCCAAAAAAACATCCACAACATGTACTTGACAAAATGGAAACATGGTACACAACACAACCGATGGGAATAAAGTATCTTGCAAACATGTCGCCACAAATCTGCAAACAAGCAAACCTATCAAAGTGATACACAAACCACTCCTTAAGAGCAACAGCAGTAACATAACTGTCACAATCAGGGATGGAAGCACAAAAAATAATGAATGTGACAGGACATAGGTTCATAGGTTCATACTAGGCTATCTGCCCTAGGGCATTTATAAGCCTAGGCAGAGTATGTTTGGCTTTCACCATCCATTTTAAATTAATTTTGCTATGCCCTTTTTCGAGGTTAGTATACTGTGTCTCTGTCTAACAGTGACACAGAAGTGATACCTGGGGTAAACCTACGATCTCCCATCCACTCATCAAGATTCCTCTTGAAGAGAGTCAATGAGGGACTCTGCCTAACCTGGACTGGGATTTTATTCCAGAATGAAGGGAGCCTCTGGGTTATGAATCTGTCCCTCCAGCATGTCCTATTTATTTCAGTGCTGATGTTTAAGTCTCTCGAGCGTGTAGCTCGATGGGATTTGGATTTTTTGAGGTACAGCATGTCCCTTAATTCCGGGTTGGACATGGCTTTATACGTCAGGCACAGTTCACCTCTGAGCAGGCAGTATGCCACTGAGTAGAGCTGAAGTTTCTTAACCGGCCAGCATATGGCATCTGTTTGAGTCCTTTGATCCTCTTGGTGAGGTTCTTTTGGGGTCTTTGCAGTTGCTGCAGGTGTTTGGTAAGGTACATCCCAAAAGGGGCATTGTACTCGATTATGGGCCTGATGAGGGATGAGTAAAGAGGCACGATGACCTCCCCTAATCTAGATGTGAATCCCTTCATGATTAGGTGGGCTATATAAAATGTTTTTCTAACCACTTTGGCCACGTGGTTGTCAAATGAGAGATTGCTATCAACTTAGGTCCCCAGGTCCCTAATTACGTCTTCTGTACTTAATGGATTACCACCTATGTGGTAATTTGTGGGCACTTTGTTTTTGCCAAAGGGGATGACTATACAGTTTTTGGCATTTAGCTTGAGGCCATGGCTCTGGCACCAGTTGTCTGTTTCTATGAGGCCCTTTTGGAGGATGCTTGTGTCGGCTGGAGAGTCGATTATGGAGCCCAGTTAGCAGTCATCTGTGAATTTGGTCAGCCACAGTCCTTCTGTGTTGGCCTGTACCTCTGAGAAATATATACCGAACAAGAGAAGTCCCAGGACTGAGCCTTGTGGGATGCCACTTGTAACTGGTTTGGAGTCTGACATGGCTCCAGCAATTCTAACCATGTGGGTTCTGTTCTTGAGCCAGTTTGCAACCCATCTAGTGACATAGGGGTTTATATTTAAGCTGGTGAGTGTATCTATAATGCCCGAGTGGGGTATTGTATCGAATGCTTTTGCGAGGTCCAGGTAGGCTGTGTGGACCATCTTCCCTTTGTCAATGGCCTTAGTGACTGTTTCAAAGAAGTCGACCAGGTTTAAGAGGCAGGATCTGCCCTTAACAAAGCCTAACTGGGTAGGATCCGGTGTCTGTAGGTCCCCAATATCTTTATTTATGAGGTCCATGATGATCCTTTCCATAGCTTTGCAGACCAAGCTAGTCAGGCTTATGGGGCGATAGTTTCCAGGGTCCGTTGTGGCACCACCTTTGTGGAGAGGGACCACTGTTGCTGTACGCCACTCTTTGGGTATATATCCTGTAGTAAGGCTGAGATTGAACAGTAGTTTTATGTTTGGGTTTAGCTCTTCTTGGAGTTCATGTAGGACGCAGCCCGGGACACTGTCTGGTCCCATTGATGCTGTGTTTTTTGCTTTGGAGAGGGCGGCTCTTATCTGAGCATCTGAGATGTCAGGGGGCAGCACTCTGCTGGGATAGATATTTGCCCTTTTGGTGGGGAGGGGGGAGAAGTTTGTGCTGAACCTGTCAGCTAGGATGTTGGCAATGTCTGTGTGTTCGGTGTATTTTTTGTCATTTTGGACTAATTCTGAACATATCTGGGAATTCCCACCCAGGTTCCTAACATAACTAAAGAAAGCTTTGTGATTATCCTTAGTGTCCTGTGCAATTTTTCTCTCGAAGCTGGCCTTAGACGATTTTATGAGTGCCCTTAGTTTTTTGCTAATACTGATCAGAGATGCCTTCCCTTTTTGGGATTTTGCTCTATCATGTAGTAGCTTCCTCCTTCTATTGTATAGTTTGTTTATGGTTGGGGTCCACCAGACAGGACGTCTGCCTTTGGAGGATTGGGTCTTGGTTTTATTTGGGATTGCATGATCCATGCATTCCTGAAGGTGTTCATAGAATGCATTTTTAAAGGATTCTGCAGTCTGGGCTGTATTTTCCACAGGTCCGGGGGCTTTGAAGGATTCCACCTCGGTTTTGTGGAGTGTGCAAGTTGCTTTAGAGAAGTTATTCACTGTGGTTTTCTGGGCAGGGGGTGGGGTCGGGATGTGAATATCCAGTGAGATCAGTTTTTGGTCTCATCTTACCAGTGAGGGATACACTTCTGGTCTGGAGCATAGAGTCCCCATGTTGGTGATAATCAGGTCCAGTATGTTTTCCCCTCTTGTGGGAGTGGTAACAAGTTGTTCCATAGCATCTGAGATTATGAATTCTAGGAACCTTTGAGCTAGGATGTTGGAGCTAGAGTAATGCTGCCAGTCTATGTTTGGGTGGTTGAAGTCGCCCAATATAATGGTGTTTGGAGAGACCTTCATAGTTTCCAGTGTTCTCAGGAAGGCCGAGCGGGGTTCCTGGATTTGGGAGGGTGGTCTGTAGCAGGCTATAAACTGGAAGGCAGTTTTACCCACTGTTAGTTGCACATGGATAGTCTCAGATGCTTCGTGCTTTGCCACCAACCAGGAGGTGTGGGTATCTTTGATGAATATCGATATTCCCCCTCCTCTTGTGGTTCGGTCCAAGTTTTGGGGCCAAAAAGCATGGTATGAGGTATAACCTGGTAGTGCTGGGGTGCTCTCGGGAGTCCTGAACCAGGTTTCTATTACTGCACAAATATCGATGCTCTCCATGCTAAGGAGAGTTTCAAGTGTGTGCATCTTGAGGTTTAGACTTCTGGCATTGAGTAGCATTACTCTTAGTTTCTTATCCCTTGTGATACCTATTGAGGTGGTTTTGTCTTTTGAGCCTTGCCTACAAAAGGCACTATGGGGGTAGCAAGAGCCTTTGCCAATATCCGAAAGCCCAGGTGCAACAGGTGCAAGCCATCCCTAGCGAAGCATAGTGGCTTGTCGAGCATATCATCCCAGGCTGACAGGCAATGGATTCCCTTTGAATGACACCAGTACTGAAGCCAATTGTTGAAATTGATCATCTTGTCTTCATATTGTGGCATCATTCTTGGTGAGGGTAAGATGCTACTCAAGGTCAGGGTCATACCGGCCTGGGCTACATGCTCAGAGAGCTCCTCTATGTCTCTTTTCATGTAGTCAAGGGAGGTACATCTCAGGTCATTCACACCAGCATGGACAATGACTGAGTCATATTTGTACTTGCCTTGGAGTGATCTGAGTGCTTGTGTTATGTGGTGGATCCTAGCGCCCGACAGGCTGCTCACCATGACCTTCTCCTTGTTCAGCCTGGTAAGCGGGATGTCAGTGTGCCTGATGATAGAGTCACCTATTACAAGTGTATCAGGTGTGTTGTGTAGCCTTAAGGGCTGTGACTGTTCGGCACACTGGCTTTGTGAGATATGTGTTGCACGTGTTTTGTTTTGGGGTAGCGGTTGCTTGGGTGTCTGCTTTGGAGGTCTCTGCTGCTTAGGCAGATCTTTATTTAGAGCCTCCGAGTATGTTTTTGTGTGATTATGTGTTTGGTTTGCTGTTGTGGTAGGTCTATGTGAGACTGGAATTGTAGTGAGTGTGGTTTCCTTCTCCTCCTGACTGGTTATGCCAGTACTGAGTTGAGAGAGCTTAGCCTCCAGTTTGGCTATATGGTTGCATCTCTCACATGTATTGGAATTTGTTGGGAGGAATAGAGGGTTGTCTGTGTACATGAGACAGTTGTAACATTGCCTCAAGATTTCCAGGTTCACCAGCTGGACCGGAGAGGAGATTGACAACTGACCTTTGGACATGCTAGAATAATATTGGGAATTCCTTTATAATTGAAAACAAGGGCCAATGGGGAGTGAGGGTGTAGTGCTTTTAATTTTTAGTGCTGACTTATATAATTGCTTTAGTGGGCAAGTGCCAAGTAACTTAAGTGCAATGTGTTACAGGTACCTTAAATGCAAAAACGACAAACAGTAACTTTCTTTCAAGTGAAACAAGGAAATAAGTACAGTAAGCAATGCAGATATCACTAGGGATCCACAGAAGCGCTGAGAAGCCACGTTTTAGGTGGAATTTGCGTTCCAGGGAAATAACAAGCAAACAAACAACAAGCATACAAACAAAGCTAGATTCAGCAGGCCTGTATCTAGTCTATGCTACAGCAAACAAGGTGTACCAATTTCAGTAAGAAACAGTTCAAATATGCAGGCACTATAAACCTTTAACCAGAAATTCCCAGCTCAGAAGGGCAGAGTCCAGCCTCTCCTCCCACAAGAGTGCAGACCACGAACCTTCTTAATGTAAAATAACTGGCCTGAAGCCCAAGTGCATAAACCAGAACTAATACACTTTAGGAATAACAGACACTGAGTTCTAAATCAGCAGTTCCCAACTTAGAAAGATGAAAGCTACCTGTCCTGCCACCACAGTGCATGCCACAAACCTTCCTAATGTAAAACAACTGGTCTGAAGCCCAAGTGCGTAATCCAAAAGACTTAGAATGATAGCTACACATTAATCAAGTTACTACCAAGCAGTAATAAATACAATTGAATACTTTAAAGAATGCCTGGATTAGTGCTCAAGTTATACAAACAAAGCTAGATTCAGCAGGCCTGGATCTAATCTATGCTACAGCAAACAAGGTGTACCAATTTCAGTAAGAAGCAGTTCAGATACGCATGCACTATAAACCTTTAACCAGAAATTCCCAGCTCAGAAGGGCAGAGTCCAGCCTCTCCTCCCACAAGAGTGCAGACCACGAACCCTCTTAATGTAAAATAACTGGCCTGAAAGCCCAAGTGCTTAAACCAGAATTAATACACTTTTAGAATAACAGACACTGAGCCCTCAATCAGCAGTTCCCAACTTAGAAGGATGTAAGCTACCTGTTCTGCCACTACAGTGCAGACCACAAACCCTCTCAATGTGAAACAACTGGTCTGAAGCCCAAGTGTTGAAACTAAAAGGCTTAGAATGAGTTACACCAAGCAGTAATAAATACAATTGAGTACTTTTTAGATGACGCAAAAGCAAAATAAAATAGGAAGAAACACAAGTACAGTAAAAGCAGATGATTTTTTTTTTTTCAGAAAAGTAGCAAAAGCAGTAGTAAATACAATTATCATGCAGTGCAAGCTGGCACACAAATATGTAGCAATATTAGTCCACACACAGTTTGAAAAAATGTAATTAAATTAAAAAGGAGTAAAAGCAAGCACAGAAAGGGTTAATTAGGTAAAATGCGGTAAAGAGATGGGCCTGGGGGACTGTCTTAGATCAAATCTACAGTGGGGCGGGCACTGCAAAAGCCACCAAATTTTAACTACAACCAAGAACTGGGAGGGGGGGGGACAGTTCCAACACAGATGTGAGGAATGTGCAAATTATAAAGCCAAAAAATATATACTGTTCTATATATAAATAAATATATATATATATATATATATATATATATATATATATATATATATATACAACAGATATGTAAGCAAACAATTTAGCTCTATAATACAGAATAATACAGAAAAGTATACTCAGCTCTATATATTTGCAGATAGTTCTGTAAGGCTGTCTCTCAAACTAAGGTTCCAGTTTGAATGCAGATTGTTAATTAACAGGGCACACAACACTAGCTCAATTATATAGCTGAAGACAAGGCAGGAAATGGGGGAGTTTCAACATAGATGTGAGGAATGTGCAAATTATAAAGCCAAAAATATATACTGTTCTCTCTCTCTATATATATATATATATATATATATATATATATATATATATATATATATATATGTATATATATATATATATATATATGTATATATATATATATATATATATATATATATATATGTATATATACAACAGATATCTAAGCAAACAATTTAGCTCTATAATACAGAATAATACAGAAAAGTATACTCAGCTCTATATATTTGCAGATAGTTCTGTAAGGCTGTCTCTCAAACTAAGGTTCCAGTTTGAATGCAGATTGTTAATTGAAACATCACTACGATCCTATTACCAACCATCAGTAGATGAATTTAAGACATGGGGAAAAATAATATCTGGAACACAAGAAACACCAAAAAATCCAATACATGAAGATAATATCAATAATACAACAGACAACAGACTAAGAAAAAAAAATGAAAGTTCATAACACAAAACATCCATACCTGGAAAATGAACCAGAAAAACCACAAGACAAACAACAGATTATAAACTATGGAACAATAAACATTTACAACATAGCACCCAACAAAATAAGTAAGTAAATTCTAAATTTATACTAAAACCATATACATATATATATATATATATATATATATATATATATAAAACTATATAAATCTCTCTCTCTCTCTCTCTCTCTGTATATATATATATATATATATATATATATATATATATACACACAGATAGGATGCAATATATAAACATAAAATTAACTATAAACACAATTTCTCATTACAGATACTACACTAAGAAGAACTCAAGCCAACATATGAGCATAGATAGCCATCAAGTCAGAACCAATACAGAAATATAAAAGAAACTACAACATGAAGACATACCAAAAGCTTTAAAACTATGAAAACATACCAAAAGCTTTACAACTATATCTACTTACATAATTATTTCCTAATATTTCTTGAAAAATTAAAAAAATAACTTATATTTAAATTAAAACAGAAATAAACAATAAACACAAACTGAAAGTGTGGACTATTTTATCTCTCAAAAAGTAAACAAAACTCTGGTCCCACCAATAAGCGAACACGGGCTAATTAATCCACAGGATAACGATAAAACTCACAATTTATTGAAAGTAAACCAAGTGTACACGATCAACGATGACATAAACAAGTAGCAGAATCCATATAAGTGCAAAACATTGGATACGGAGCCTGCTGACATCAAACAAGACATCAAATAAAACAGAGCAGAAGAAACTGAAAAATACTGCTAGAAATCCGTAAGCTTTCAACCATTACCATGGTCTTCATCAGAACTAACAGTATACGCCATAAACGGCTCAATTTAAAACTTCTTTGGCGCCAAAACATTTTTCTTTGCTGAAACTTTTTAAAGATATATTAACCAATAAGGCAAGTACCAAACAGAAACACTTTTAAATAATGTGTGCTGTAAGCAAACAAAAATATATATGAAAAATCCATCCTAAATATGCATCTGCCTTCCATACGTGTAGAAAATATATCTTACTGTAAGACATATTCAATGTTTCAATAAATATAATCTAAAAATGACATATAAAGTCTGAACATATAGAATCACAAACTATCACCCAAACAATTTGTCTACTCCACAGTCTTGAAGCCCATTCCGGACCAAGTAGACGGGCTTATTAGGATGCTTTAATGAAAAGTGTGTATAGGTATAGTTCATATCTAACAGAAAACAACTAAGACACATTTTAGTGAACAATTGTATGTGCAAAATAATCGTTAATAGGATCGCTAAAAAATCACTAAATGGTTAAGCTGATAACTAAGAGAACTGAATAGTGGGACCTAAAGTATTATACTTATAATTATAAGCTAAAATATTTTAAGCTAAAATACCTTGAGCTAAAAGATTTTGAGCTAAAATATTTAATAGATTTTGAGCTAAAATATTTGAACTAAAATAATTGAACTAAAATAATTTAAACTAAAATAATTCTCAGCGCTTATTGAGACTAATAAGTATAGAATATATATGCTAATACATCTCAAAAACTAAAAGTGCTATGGATAATATCAATAATATAGATAATATCCCTATCACTGGCTGTGGGATATAATATAATGTAGTATATTATAATTGATAACAAACTGCTGCAATGCGATACAATAGTATAACAATTTACTGTAATTTAATAATCCTTATGAAGAATTGGATAAAGTGTTTTGAAGACAAAACAATAAACACAAACTGAAAGTGTGG
The DNA here is from genome assembly GCF_019279795.1 of Protopterus annectens. Taxonomy (NCBI): domain Eukaryota; kingdom Metazoa; phylum Chordata; order Ceratodontiformes; family Protopteridae; genus Protopterus; species Protopterus annectens. The sequence continues at coordinate 1,645,986,989 of NC_056737.1, read as the reverse complement.
ACTATTTTATCTCTCAAAAAGTGGAAGAATACAAAGGAAAGCAAACAAAAACTTAAATAACAAATACACAAAGATAACACAACACAAACTAACACCATTGTATAATAGCAATAACTCATGGCTGGGTGTGGGTAATGCAGGATTTACCCACGGTTGGCTTGGTTTGGTCACAAGGAAGCCCTTGTGACCAAACCAAGACAACCGTGGGTAAATCCTGCATTATCCACACCCAGCCATGGGTTATTGCTATACTAATTTTCACGTACCAAATAAGTATTCTTATAGGACCCTTGTTTCTTCAGGTACATTCCTCTGTGGGGGCTGTTTGAGTTGTATATATGTTCAGAAATGTTTTTTTAAGATCAATGGTATTAGGTTTCTACCTACTGATAGATATAATTGTAATACAGCAGGAGTGATATAAATACTTAAATTCCCATGTGACTTATTTTATGTGGGGGAACTAAGAAAGCATTTAAACTTAGACTGCAGGAACATGTTAAGAGATATTAAAAAAACTTAACTGCAACAGTCTAGTTTCTCTGTATTTTAAGTTATGCCATGGAGGTGATCCTTCTGGTATGAAAGGTAGCATTCTGGAACAAATATATTCAAATTTTTTTGATGATACAGTATTTAAAGACAAACTGCTATATAAAGAGTCTGTTTTTATTTTAAAGTATGGCACTTTAATTCCTTGAGGGTCTTAACATGGACTGTTACTAGCAACAATTTATATATATATATATATATATATATATATATATATATATATATATATATGTATATATATTTATATATGGTACTTATGTATTATCGCAACCACTTTCCTGACATAAGAAGTAGCTGATTTACGAGCTCTTCTCATGCCGATAAGTAATAATTAGTAGTAATAAGTGTAATTAAAAGACACACACAGACATACTTACATGCCATAATATTATAGATCTGCATTTATAACTGTGGTATTTTCAAGGTTTCTGTCACTCATGGCTTAGGCTGGCTTGGTTTCAGATTACCGACTTGGCCGATCACATTCGTTCACACTTCCCCTCCATCAAGCTGGCTTACAAACGGGATTGCATCCTGTCTTACTTGTTGTAAATGATGGTGGTTCTTCTTCTTATTGGTATCATTATCATTATTAATAGTTATGCTGTTGTTTACTGTTTATTAAGCAGGCAACAGCAGTGATGAGATGAACCGTTTTCATGTGTGTGTGTCCGCGTTTCAGTAAACAGTGTTATATTTCCCATAATGGTTTTGGTCCTGGCATGACATGACAATCCAATAAATTGTTATTTTTATATGTGATAGTGTGTCCTAATGAGATTCACACTGTTTTTTAATGTTGTTTTTTACAGTGTGTGTGTGTGAGTTCTTGGATTTTCCAAAAGAATATTTTGCTAAACATTGTAATTAAACCACTTGCTTATTTGCAATGCACAGTAAACTGGAACAGTTATTTTGCCGTTATTCCTTTTCCTGCTGCCTAACCAATGTGAAACAACAGTGTTTAGCACTTTAAATACCCATTTTCAGTAGTACATATACTCGTTTCCCGACAACAGTCACAATTATGCCTGCTTAAAAATCTGGTTGCGATAATACATAAGTAATATATCTATCTATCTATCTATATATATATATATATATATATATATATATATATATATATTATACTTATAGCTGCTCATGTTTGTAAGTTTATACTCCTTGAAGCACTAGAGTTTTATGTGTGTTCTTCTTTGATTCGTATTAAACTTGGAACAGTAGCCTTTTGCTAGTTTCTTATTATTTGGATCCTTGGTGGTTTCTTATTATTTGGATTTTTGGTTGTGTGCATATTTCCTGATACAATTTATCATCTGTCATGTTTTGTTGCTAACTCTTCATCTATTCTCAGATATTATACACTCCCTCATGTTCAAATTCTTATATGTCAAAGCCCTGTCATACGTTGATTTTTTTCTGCTGCTTAAGTTTTCCTAGTATAAATGGTGTTCTTGCACATTTATCAATACCAAATGGCATTCTTATATCATCCAATGAAATTTTAGCAATGTACAGTTGTCCTTTTAGGTGGTTGTCTAAAGAGTTATGTAGTTCTAAATCATATACTAAAATTATTTCTAACTTTTTTAATTTCTCCAATTGTTTTGGGTTTCTAATAAAATGCTGATAATGCCCCCCTTTCCTAAGTCAAAATATAATTATAGTTCATGAAATTAGTATTGCTTCACTCTTTGATGTTAGCCAGAAGTACTCTTTGCAGCACTCACAATATGCCCAGTAATGACTCCTTCTGAAATTCATATAGTTACATGCATCTGTAAAATGTCTAAGTATGACTGTAAATTATTTTTTATACGATCCATTGCTCCTACTACTATTGGAACTGTCTGGGTATCCTTCTCCCACATTGCCTTTGTTTCTACCTCCAAATCCTGGTATTTTATGACTTTGAGTCTCTCTGTATGTAAGACACGGTGCTCACTAGGTGTAGCAATTTCAGTATCAATGCCATGTCTTGTTTTCATGGACTAGTGTATTTAGTTTTCTCACATCTATTTTTTTGAACTGTTGCTAATGGGTGATCCCATGTGATATAAACATCATCATTTTCTATAATACTTTGTTGCTGATGTTTCCAGTGTTTTTCAGCTACTTCAGTATTATAATGTTTGCACAATCCCCAATGTAACAGTCTTGCCACATTATTATGCCTTTCAGTATACAGTCCTGCTATTGACATATCACAACTAGCAACAAGATGTGTGACTGCTCCCAATTCTGTTTTACAAAACCTACATTTGTCTGTTTCTCACTCATGTTCAATGGACTTTGTAAGCCAGCATGTATATAGTCCACAGTCTTGGGCTACCAATATTAACCTTTTGTCTTTTGGTTTAAATTCACCTCTCCTTAACCATTCCTGTGTTAGATCCTAATTTTTAATATTTATGGATGCTGTGATATCATGGAACACAAACTGATTTAAAATGTGATGCATGTACTGTGTGCTGCCCTACTTCAGACTATATCGCTTTTCTAAGCTATAGTTATACCTTCTAAAATATGTAGCAGATATTTCACTTTGAAACTGCATCTATAACATACTAGCAGTGACAATAGAATTGCATTTTGTTCTTTTATGCGATACAAAGAAAAAATATTTATAAAAATCTGTATGTTATTCTGTTGATGAAAAACAGCAATTGTGTGATTGAATGCAGAGGTGTTTCAAACTCAAGAAATAATTATTTGCATGTAGTTTTAGCAGAAGTTGTAAAATAGTTAGGCAAGAAACTGAGCTAATGTTAAAAAGGTCAGGTGCAACAATAATTGAAATCCATTGTTTATGTCCAAATGCTTTTTCTGGATGTGACAAATCTGAGGTAATAACCAATGGTTATTGCAGAAAAAAAATAATATGCTAATATTTTTGAGGTGAATTCAGTGAGTATAGACAGTCTTTCTTTAAAAGTTAATGTGGCAATTTCTATGTAACTCTTTGTTCTGTAATTTGTCTGTATTTCTTTAGTATTCATTAAGCATCCAACAGGTTATTCAGATATTATTTTTTTTTTTTTGAAGACTTCTATTTGAGTAATTGTTTTCTGTTATTCTGTGCAAATGTATAGGTAGCTTTGCAAAACTTAACTTTTGTTACATTGGCTGTCTTCTTATTTGTGTAAGTAAAGTTTTTTCTTTATAAATACTGTGGAATCTTTTATTTACACTTGCGATACCACCATCTCAGGCAGACGGAGTCTTGGTATAGTGTATCATGTTTAATGAATTTAATGATGTATTATTTAGCTAGACTGTAGTTATGTACCTAAGGAGAAGGTAATATTTAGCACTGCATAATGTCAAGCAGCTGCATCCACTTCCAAGCCAGATTGCTTTACACTCTATCAATGGTATTTTTATTTTTTAATATTGTATTGGCTATTGAGAAAGAATATTGCAGTAGCTGGTGGATCCCTAGCATTATCTACGGTAGTGGCAGAACTACTTTGCCATAGTGAATGATTTGTGTGTGTATGTTTGTATGTGCCTGTACATGTGTGTGTCTGTGTGTGTGCATGTGTGCACATAGCTTGTGTTTATGTGTGTGTGTGTGTGTGTGTGTGTGTGTGTGTGTGTGTGTGTGTGTCTGTATTTGTCTGTGTGTTTGTGTATTTGTCTGTGTCTGTTTGAAAGTAATAACTTGCTTGAAAGTCATCATAAACAAGGCATACTAGAAGACACACAAAGAAGAAAACAATCACCTCTGCTGGATGAAGTGCCTTTATAAAGCAAAAACGGCAAACAGCAAAACAGCAAAACAGGCTCAAAGGCACACCATTGGCACGAAATCCAAGATTCTCATATGGAAAAAAAACTTTATTGTAGCAGAACTGCACCAGACAGTAAGCGCTTTCACGTTAAAATAACGCTTCTTCAGACTTCAATATCAGGTGGTAAATTTCAGACATTTATATACTATAGTTAATAGAAGCTTAATTAATCAATCAAATGGTTGATTGATAGATATTTAAAGTGCCAGTGCTCAATGTGTATAATATACAAAAATGTATAGACATTTAAAAACATGAACAATACTTTTATACAAAAAACTAAATATTAATCTAAAATCACCTTCATAAACACATTAAAATTATTTAATAACTTAATGTTTAAAAGCTTTAGCTGCTAAAAAAGGTTTTAATGTAATTTTATCATTTAAACCATGTATATGTGCCTGGAGTCTAAGAATCCACCTATTCTCTACCTCTTCTGTACGATTCTTAACATTCCCTAATCTACTATCAACCTTGACCAGTTCTAAAACTTTAAACTTAAAATGATGTGTAAACCCTTCGTCCATAATATGTTTTGCTAAAGCGTTAGTAGCATCTTCTTTGTTAATTGCATATACGTGTTCTCTTATACGCTCACGCAGGGTGCGATTCGTTTTGCCTACATAATATTTCAGGCACAACTGACATTGAGCTAAATATATTAAATTCTTAGACCTACAGTCAGCATAGCATTTAAAAGTGTATGTTCTACCAGTGTATGGATGGATAAATGCATTTTCTGTTGTTATAAACCTGCATTGATTACATGTTCGACAGGGGAAGGTGCCTTCCCTCTGTGACTTAAGATGTTCTACATTTGTCCTTTCATAGCATAGAAGTCTTTTAAGGGACTTCATGTTCTTGTATGCTATGTTTGGTGTTCCTTCAACTAATGTCTTAATTCTCTCATCCATGGTTAGAATCTTCCAATTATTCTCTATTATCTTTTTTATCTGACTGTTCCTATTCGTAAAGGGTATAACAAGTCTATTTTTAGAGATGGGTTTCTTTCTCCTATTCATATTATTGATGTTGGATTTTTTATGGTAGAATGGTCGACCCCTATCTGATCTCAATTCACCTGCCATAATTATGGTGTTGTGCACAACTTGTTTGTTATAACCTCTGTGTACAAAATTATTTTTTAGAATTTCCTTCTGTTTTTTAAATACTGACTCGTCAGTGGTCAATTTGGAGGCCCTTAGCGTCTGATTCATTACTACATTTGAATGAATATGCCGAGGATGCATGCTGGTACGGTGGAGCAAATTGTTCCTCCAGCATGTCTTCCTATACATTTCAGTACTTATACCGTTAGGTCCCTTAGTTAACTGAACATCAAGGAATTGTATCATCTCATGTGAGTGGGTGCTCTGAAATTCTAAAAAATTAGTTGTCCCATTTATATACCTTATAAACTCATTCAAATGATATTCTGTTCCTCTCCATAACAGAAAAACGTCATCTACAAAACGACAATAATGTATTATGTGTTCATTGAAAACTGTATTTTTCAACACATAAACTTCCTCCCAATATGCCAACACTAGGTTGGCATATGATTTCGCGCACGGGGTTCCCATTGCTACCTCCTTTCTTTGTAAATAATAATTATTCTCATAAACCATAACGTTATTTTCTAAAACTATTTCAAGCAATGACGTCCATCTAATGATTTTGTTGTTATCTATACCATAATTCAGAAGAAATAGTCTTAGAAATTCAATGCCTATGTTGTTAGGGATCGATGTAAACAAAGATTTCACATCTAAAGTGACGAAAAGATCACCAATTTCAATAGGATGCTCTTCATTACATCTTGCTAGGTCTTCTATAAATTGTTGTGTGTCCTTTAAAATGTGTTTGGTACTATTGACTATAGGTTTAAATTGCTTATCCAAGAAAATTGATAAAGACTCAGTCAACCACCCTTTACTGGAGACAATAGGCCTTAAAGGTGGGTCATTTGGTTCTTTATGTATTTTGGGGAGGCCTCTGAACGTAGGTACTAGAGGGTTCTCAATAAGGAAATATCTATATAGATCCATGTCAATGACATTGGTGAGAAGCAAATCATATAACTGCGCATGTACACTTTTGATCAACTTATTTAATAGACTTGCACTTAGTGGTATATAAGTATCCACTTCTGCAAGCATCAAGGATACTTTATTACTGTACACTTCCCTGTCCATTACAACTATAGCTCCCCCCTTATCGGCCTGTCTTATCACTATTTCTTTGTTGCATTTTAAACTTGTAATAGCTGCTTTCTCTTTAGTAGTTGTATTATAAAAATCAGGTTTCCCTGTGTTCTTATCATAGAACTCTATTAAGTCATGTTCACAAGCACGTTCAAACACTTCAAGTAAAGGATGTTGTACTGGAATAAACGTAGATGGTTTCCTGAGAAGACTTATATTCTCTAAATTATTTATATTTGCTTTATCATCACCATATAACATTTTCAAAGCTATGTTCCTGGTAAACATTTTAATGTCCACTATAAAATCAGTGACATCAGTAAACCCCGAAGGGATGAAACTAAGTCCTTTGTTGAGAATAGATAATTCATTTTCATTAAGCTTATACCTGGAGATATTTACGACTAGGTCTTGTGTACTGACCTCAGTGCTTTCCTCTGCTTCTCGTAAATCTCCTCTGTCCCCTTTCTTTTTCTGTTGGTGTTCTGAAATGTCCAGGTCCTTGTTTCCACTGGCTTGAAGGGGAGTGGAAAAGAAGGGAAGTCTTCGCGGGGTAAAAAAACATCACTCTCTCCTTCCCTTTCAATGACATCTACTGCAGAGCTGACAGCTGGCGATTTCTTCCTAGCTTCTAAGTTAGGACTTAAATTGTTGCATTCCTTGTTAATCGGTGCGGGTGCAGATGGGACACCCACATCATCGAGGTGAACCATAGCTTCAATGGTGACTTGTCGTTTGGTGTTAACTCCAGATGTCGTCATCAAGGGGGCGCCAATATTCAAATTCGTCTCCTCCGGAATGGGAAGTACTAGAAGACACACAGCTGATTTTCACACAGGAAGTGGTGAGAAAGTGGATTGAAGACTTAGATCAAAGACTCATGTTCATAAGATGTCAGTGTGGTGTCCTTGTCTGGGTTAAAATACATAAACCACATATACATGGTGACAGTGCGTAGTCATTGCAGCTGTTGAGGCCAGATTTTATTTGGTGAATTGTATAGAAAAATCAGATTTGTGTGCATCAGTTGTACTTTACCCTGTTGGTTACTAGTAATGTGAGTTAAAAGACCATTCAGCTGATGACCATCAGACCTATTTTGGCAATGAAATGGATCTAAGAACCATAGCCCCTCTCCCTCAAATATCAAGTGCTATGTTACTTGACAGTGGTAGGATTCAAAAACATCTGTCTAGCAAGCAAGTTTTTTTTTTTTTTTTTTTTTTTTGCTGTAAGATGATTGGCAGTGGTGAGAATATTGGAATTTAATGTATTTATCCTGGAAGTCAGCTTTGTTACCAAAACTACTTTTACACTCACAACCACTAGGTAAATTTAAAACAAACTAGTTTAGCAGTGCAGTGATTTTTTTTATTTTAAATGGTTAGGAAAACAAACAAAATTTGCTCCTTTGAAAAGTTTCCTAAGATGTCATTGTTACAGCTGACAAAAGAGTGTAAAACTAATGGAACGTGCAGCAATATATATAAGGAGGATATGCTAGAACACAGCCCACTAAAACTGGACACAACCAAAGTCATTTTTACATCATCCATGGAAATTTAATCAATATGCATTTGTCCTTTTAGGTGGTTCTCTGAAGAGATATGCAGTTCTAAATAATCCACTAAAATGACCACTAACTGGTTTAGATTCTGTGATGTGTGTTCGTATGCATGGATGTGTGTATGCAAGCATGCTCATGTGTGGGTGTGTGCGTGTGTAAAGAGGCAGGCAAAGAATAATCCAATCCATTCCTTAAGGGAGCTTGGACTGGAGATGAAATGTCTGTAAGTCAAAACAGCTGAGAGAATGTAGCAGCTTGAAGTGGACAAGAGGAAGAAGCAGTGTCAGCAGGAAAGAGGGATATGATCATACTTAGGAAAGGACACATGAGTCATGGAATGGGGCAAAAGACAAAGCCTAGATGCCTAGGTCAGGCAATGCTTTTCTAACAATATAAAGAGGTGGTTGATGTGGATAGTTTTATTCTGGCATTTGAAAGGGTGTGTAATAAGCATTATCTTGACCAAGGGCAATAGTTGAGGTTTTTAACTTCTGTACACTTTGGGAGGACTATGCAGGCAGTCTGCAAACTTAGTGATACTGAATGCTTAAATTATGCTAATGCAAACAAGTACTTGCATGTTTAAACAGAATCCTGAAACATATAGAAAAAAAAATCTGAGAGAACAGCAGAAAGGCAGATGACAATGTGAGTGAACACATTGCAGAAATCAGAACTTAGTTTCATATGTGGGTGAGAGGATATAAGATCACCAAACTTTAAATGTTTGCAGATCTCTTAGTGAAGGAAAATGTCTTTAGTATTCTTCCAGACACCACGGGAATTTAGTTAGCAGACTGGAATTGCAACACTGCCTAGGAAATAGGAAGGAAGGGGAACCTCTATCTAGCAAGCAAGTTACAACTGCATAAGAAGGAGGCACCCAGTACCACACATGGGCATAAGGGAAAACCAATATGGTAGCCTACGCCATCAAAGCAAGCAACTCAGGTAAAAGGGGAAATCATGGGTCCTAGTCCATGCCAAAGTCTTGGGAATAAAATGTAATCAAAAGGTACAGGTATAATCTCATTTTCCACTGAGGTAGGGTGTGGAACAAAAATTCCATGAAGTGGCAAGCAGGGATAGCACTACAACAGTCTACGCAGCCTGGAGAAATTCACTGCACCAGACTACCACAGAACTCTTTATGCAGTCCTTTATGGGGAAAGATACTATTGCTGAGAGGAAAGCAGCCTCAGATATAACCATTGTTAAGCATGCAGTGGCTAAAAAGCAATACATGCCTAGGAAGTCCAAGCCAGTTAAGGCATTGTTAGGGGCATCTTTTCAGGTAGCTTTGGCTAGATTTTATCTGGACTGAGAAGTAGGCAAGCAAGCAGATGGCTGTGTTTCAAGATCTTCTAGCAGATATGCTAATAGAGAATAACTTTGTCAATGCAGTACCTTGAGTGCATGGAGTTACATACATCTAGGCATGGAGGCAAATATGTGGGGACAACAGTATGGGGGAGAACAAATCAGGGCTCTCACATCTTCAACCAGTGCTGTGATGTGGCTATTTTAGAGGGGGAGATAAGTACCTATATTTGCACATACATTGCTCAAAGTGTCATCCTCACACTGTGACATTTTAAAATTTAACCAGCATACCTGAGGGTCTATTATCTCATATTTCTGCATGATCAACCTTTTGTGAGTTTAAAGACATTGCCTTCTTCCCTATCATTGTGGGCATGGGCCTCATTATCTAACTAGTTTCCTACAAAGGCAACTCATGCCAGCATTCTTTACTGTCGGGCTGCCTTAATAAATGTTTCTTCTTTCCTTTCTTTAACAATAAGTGAGAAGATCACTGAAAAACCAATCAGTAAAAACAAAATGAAAACTCCAGCACAACTAGAACCTCCACTGAGTGACCTCCCAGACCTCTTGTATCAGAGGCACATGGGATATATGCAAATGACCTTTATGAACATCAGGTGTTTCAGCTAATTGGTGATTCTGAATGCCCATGAATTGTTTCATCATTTTAATGGACAATTCAGGCCAATAAAGTCAAACCCCACTAGCTCTGGATATGCATATTTCGGCCTTGTTATGACCTCGTCAGCACAGCACAAGCAGAATGTTTGACTAAGCATAAGAAACACAGGGTTGTTATACCCAGCTGATGTCCATTATACTAATTCCTTTCTTTAGGAAACAAAACCTCTTCCTTTGGCTCAGATTTCCTGTATTTTGGATCTCAACAAGATTATCTATGACTAATTTTAAGGTTGTGTATTTCAGTACACATTTCTTCTTTTTCCTGTACTTTATGTATCTAACCCTCTATCTGAGAGTAATAAATACATCCAGTTCAGTCTCTTCTTCTCTAGTTGTGCCTCTGCAAAAGCTTAATTTTAATTTTTTCATAACTTATAGGTACCTCCTGCCTAGAATGCTCCCTTATTTGAGGGTTGTATCTTCCACTGACAGACATTGCTTTAGAAATCTGATTATGTAGTGTTTCTTACTACAACAGTGAAATATTTCTTACTGTTAAATTTCTATCTCTCAACACCCAGTTATTTCATAGAAAATCTGCATTTCTAGGGTTTTCCATTTAGCTTGACATAAAGTTTAGAACTCAGCTCAAGTAGTGCATTGTCCTTACTTCCTATTTTACTGTATTAAGAATACACCCTTTCACTGAGTCTCCATTCTCTTTAGTTCTGCTAGTCAGTTCAACGTCCTACTTTGTAACATTTTCATGCTACAATGACACTTCTATTTCCAGCTTTGCAACACTTCCATGCTGCAACATTTTAGTATGCAAGTCCTTTCCTTTTTTTCTACTGGTTATTTTTTTTCCTTTTTTCTTTTTCTTTTTTTTTTTAGTTTTTTAGGTTGCTGTATATTTCATCTACATGCAAATGAAGCACATCATTTTGACTGTCTGCTTCCAAAAACTGAACACTGAAAGTTTTTATTTATTTATTTGACATTTGTTTACCAAGAAAGTCTGACTGGGTGGAAAGTGTCCATTTTCAGTAGAGGACCTGGGAGAAAAGCTCCCCAATCACAATCTTTCAAAAATCAAGTGCAGATGTTTTTAAATCACAAAGTATTGTTACACTACAAAACATAAGAGTGAAAAAATGTAATGAGAAAAAACATAAAACATATGCTTCATGGTATAGTACAACGAAAAACAATAACATGAGTTGGAGAAAATATGTGAGGAAAAACTCATTAGTCATAGTATTTGTTACATTGATTAGCATGTGATAAATGAGACCTGAAACAGTTCTAATAAGATATTTAAAGAAATATTAAATATTACATGATTACAGACAGTGAGGGGTATTGAGTATTGATGGTGCTCATATTATGGTTAAAGAAGGAAGATGGAAGAAGAATGGAGAAAAAAATGAGATTATAAGAAGAGTGCAGCATATGTTGTCTTCTCATAGCTTACGTGATTAGGGAGGAAAGAGAAAGTGAAAGAAAAAGAGGAAAGATCTGCAGAGATGAATTGATAAGGTAAGGCAGTGGGAAAAACAAAAAAAGAAGGAGTGGAGTAGGAGGTTGGAGAGGGTTGTGAAGTATGATTTAGATTAAAGGGGGTGAGTGAAGTATAATGAGTAAGTTCAGTCAGGATTGACACATGAGCATGTCCACGGTTTTGTAAACAATGAGTTTTAAATATTAATCCCCCAACAATGGAAAAAAGAAAAAAAAATTTTTTTGCAAAGGGTCAAGCCCCCACACCTCCCTAAATCATGTATACCAAGTCGACAGTTGTACTGTAGTGGAGAAAAGGGTATAAAATATAGAAAAGCTCTACACTGGCCCACATACTCAACTCATTGTGGTAAAACTCAATGCAACATTTAATTTATGATCTAAACACATTTGACCACCAATGCTTCAACAACCTTATTAAGCCATGTTATCTTTTTAACTGGTGCAGGATTTGTGATAGCATGGAAAATAAACCGATTTAAAATGTGATGTCTATATTTTTTCTTTCTCATTTCATTCAGTCTATATTTAAGCTTTGTGAAAACAACTCTCCAAAAAGATATTTACCTTCTGTATACCCATCTGATGATAGACTGGGATGAGAGTAAAATCATAAATGACCAGAGACATACACTGTGCAGCTGAGGCTCTGGGGAAAGATGCTAAAGCATATTGATAAAACTTACGCATAGACAGATTGAACTTTAGACACCACACAGAAAGAATTTTAGCCAAATACTCTACCAGAAAACGAACAGCAATACTAGTTGATGCAAAACTCAGTTCCTATTGTGCACATCCTTCCGAGTCC